>NC_056726.1:202680056-202810056 GCF_019279795.1 Protopterus annectens | reverse complement strand
CCCTAGGCTTACCCAAACAAAAAATCCAAGCTTGTTTGCATATACTCCACTTAAACTACAGAACACACTCTAAAACTAAGGCAAACAGCTATAAAATTTTAAAAACAAGCTCCCAAAGCATAGGAATTGAACCTGATGTTTGTTTAGACGAAATTACTCACCTGCAAGTTAATTATTCAGGAGTTACATCTTGAAACCTGGGCTCTAGTGGCTTAGTGTAAACCCCCACCCCCATTCTATCCCTGTTACAAAGGTATGAAATAACCCTTGTCTGGTGCCTTTAATTTCAAATCCCTAGTGCTGTAGGACCTTGTTACCGGCCTCTACCTCCTGAGGTATGGATTAAGCTGTTATTCATTGTTCCTAATAGACTGTTAAATGTATTTAAGTTGAATTGTGTGATTTAATAGTAACTGATGTAACTCTTTTTTTGCTACATAGTTACATAATGCACTATTGAATGGCATGAATATTGTAGCTATTTGTTTCTTTAAAGCTAAGTTGTGTCTCTAAAGCTAAATGTGTTTGGTAACCAGACTTTAGTATGACAAGCTCTTTGCAGGGATGTTCATTAGAGTGAAAATTGAGAGCCTTCTCTATATTTTTTGAGAAGCAGGATATTCAACATTCAACATTCTTTGACTCTCAGTCATAAGGCACTGTTGCAGTAAAATGCTAATGTGTTATATTGATTTATGCTATATGTAAAGATATGTAAAGATTTTACTAACATAGTTTAGGGTTTCCTCGGGTAGTCTAATGTTGTTTAAGCTACACAGCTGCTTCTGACTGCCTCTGAAATCAAGCTCTCTCTCTATCCCTCCCAGGTCTTCCACTGCACAGCTTGAGGCAGAAAAGAACTTCGCCGTTTTCGAGCTTAATTACTCTACTTTTGCCCACAACCTGTAAAAACAAAACAGGTCATTATCTGGTCATTTTAGTATAGACTTTAAAGTAAAGTATTATTTAAGGGTCCTCAGCACTAGCACAAATCTCCCTAGGCTTACCCAAACAAAAAATCCAAGCTTGTTTGCATATACTCCACTTAAACTACAGAACACACTCTAAAACTAAGGCAAACTGCTATAAAATTGTAAAAACAAGCTCCCAAAGCATAGGCATTGAACCTGGTGTTTGTTTAGATGAGATTACTCACCTGCAAGTTAATTATTCAGGAGTTACATCTTGAAACCTGGGCTCTAGTGGCTTAGTGTAAACCCCAAATTGAGAGCCTTCTGTATATTTTTTGAGAAGCAGGATATTCAACATTCAACATTCTTTGACTCTCAGTCATAAGGCACTGTTGCAGTAAAATGCTAATGTGTTATAATGATTTATGCTATATGTAAAGATATGTGAAGATTTTACTAACATAGTTTAGGGGTTTCCTCGGGTAGTCTAATGTTGTTTAAGCTACACAGCTGCTTCTAACTGCCTCTGAAATCAAGCTCTCTCTCTATCCCTCCCAGGTCTTCCCCTGCACAGCGTGAGGCAGAAAAGAACTTCGCCCTTTTCGAGTGACTACTCTACTATTGCCCACAACCTGTAAAAAAAACAGGTCATTATCTGGTCATTTTAGTATAGACTTTAAAGTAAAGTATTATTTAAGGGTCCTCAGCACTAGCACGAATCTCCTTAGGCTTACCCAAACAAAAAATCCAAGCTTGTTTGCATATACTCCACTTAAACTTCAGAACACACTCTAAAACTAAGGCAAACAGCTATAAAATTTTAAAAACAAGCTCCCAAAGCATAGGAATTGAACCTGATGTTTGTTTAGATGAGATTACTCACCTGCAAGTTAATTATTCAGGAGTTACATCTTGAAACCTGGGCTCTAGTGGCTTAGTGTAAACCCCGCTCCACAAGCACTTCGCTTGCTCGCTCTGCTCCCCGCCTGCCCCTATTCCCACCCGCCCAGTACTTGTACTTTTATAACCTCAAACTACTCCCCTACTGTCCACTAACTTCCTGTACATCACTAACAAAATCTATGATCAAACGGAATATGACAACAAACAGGAAGCTTATCATACTAACTCTTTTTCCCCTACTTGTCCCTTACCTAGCTACCCTATATGAAACCTGGTCTTACATAGGCTTCCACCACCCAGGCTACCAAACCAACCCCTCCCCCATAATTAACAACAGAGGCCATGACTCAACTCCCTACTCACCCTCCTTGTGAGAACTCGAACGCTATGTAATTATTAAACCTACCAATATTAGGCCAAATGATAAACATTACTACAAACTTCTACTCAAAGCCCTCAAATTCATTACCACTCTGAATCACAGACTAGCCACAGATGGTGATATCCACCCCAACCCTGGCCCTTCCCCTCCACTCAATTCTAATTTCACCCGATCCTCCCCTCCACTTCTCAATCTAAACTCTAGACCCTTTAACTCTCTTCTGACCTGTCATCTAAACATCAGAAGTGTAAACAATAAGATTCACAACCTACATACCCTTTTAGCTACTTGTTCCCAAGACCTACTATGTCTCACAGAAACCTGGCTTAAACCAAGTACGAAAGACACACAGATAATCCCACCAGGGTATGATATACTAAGAGCAGACCCGAATAACTCAGAAGGTGGCGGTGTAGCCATACTCTACAAAAATACATTACAAATCTCCCTTGCCTCTCCACAACCCCTCCTAACAAACAATGCCGAAATTCTACTTGTAAAACTTCAACCAAACAAACATAAAAACATAAATATAGCATGTATTTACAACCCCTCAGGCAACCATAATAACAAAACCTTAGAGGACTTTCTCCACTGGTTAACTCAAACTCACCCCCAGGAATCCATAGTGTTTGGTGACTTCAACATCGATTGGAATTCCTTCTCATCTAGCTCCCCATCTAGCAGCATAAATCTACATGGCTTTTCTCAGCTCATATCCACTCCTACCAGACTAGGTAAACCCCAAAACAAAGACAGCATCCTGGACTGGATCCTTACTAATAAAGATCCTGACCAGTACTCAGCAGGTACTCACCCAGAGGACATGAGTGATCACTTACTCACCTATGTTATCAAATTCAAGAAAATTACCCCCTTCTACAACCATAAAAATCAGGAACAATAATAAATTCAACGCTCCATTTTTCAAACTGAACTTAAAGCCCACAACTGGACAATACTCAAGTCTCTTCTTCTTGAAGTGGCAGTTATCTACTTCAACACCACCTCCCTCAAGATTCTAGACTCCCATGCTCCAATACGGTCCATTAGAACTATAACCAACCGCATCATGGCTCTCTAAGGAAACAAAATCCAAAATCCTATCTAGAAACAAGATGTGGGTCACATGGCGACTCTAAAGACCCACACTCCCACCAAACCTTCCGCAACTTAGAAATGAAACTAAAAGAATGATCTTAAATGATAAAAACTTCTTCCTCCACCTCCAACACAAACACCTTAATAATCCACAAAAGTCTGGGCGGGCTTAAACAAGCTCCTGCACCCAGGCCAGGCAACCACCCCACTCCAACAACTTGCAAACATCAGTGCACTGTAATCATTGCTAACACATTCAATAGTTTCCTCACAGGAACTATACAATCCCTGGCCACAATTCAAACAAACAACCAGCCCACTCCACTACCCATGCCAGCAGAATACTACAACTACATCAGATCATCTATTTACCTTTGATCCAGTACCCATATCCTCTATAACATCTCTTCTTAAAAAACTAAAACCCACTAAGCTAGCAGCTGACCTTCTCCCAGCTGAGTTTCTGCAAAAAGCAGCTGAGGCCATTTCCTATCCCGTTTCCATAATCATAAACCATAACTTGTCAGAAGCCTTCATCCCCTCCATATGGAAAATGTCCCACATTATTCCTCTCCATAAAGGTGGTAGCTCACTAGAGCTAACCAACTACAGACCTATAGCTATACTCTCACCCCTGGCCAAAATTATGGAAAAGTGTGTCCACAAACAACTGATGGAACACCTCACCAAAAATAAAATTCTAGCCAACTCCCAACATGGCTTCAGGCCAAATCACAGTACCACATCAGCCCTACTATCCTTTTCTAATACCATCAATAACTTCAGAAACAATAATAAAGTATCTGCTCTTTTCTTGGACCTCTCCAAGGCCTTTGATATGGTGAACCACATTCAACTCCTCCATACATTAAAAAAACTATCACTCAGCAATTCCACTCTGAAATGGTTCCAATCCTACCTGTCCAATAGGCAACAGGCTGTTCTATGGCAGGACAAATTATCCACATGCCTACCTGTTACACTTGGAGTTCCCCAAGGATCTATTCTTGGCCCTCTTCTCTTCACCATCTTTGTTAATGACCTGCCCACAATCACCCCCCATGCCACATGCATTCAATATGCAGATGATTCGACTATCATCAGCACTGCCTCCAACCTGGCAGACCTCACTGCTTCAACCCAAGACACCTTCAACCTAATAGAAAAATGGTTCTCAAGTCGTCAACTAGTTCTCAACCCCAACAAAACAAAACTACTTACTTTCTCACCCACTAACAAGACTCTTCCCCCCACCTTCTCTTTTACATCCTCCAATGGAATCACTATATCACCAGATGCTCACACAAAGCTATTAGGTGTTACCATTGATAACTCCCTTAAATTTGACACCCATTTCAATCTGACCATCAAAACCGGTCAATAAAAGCTTGGCTCTCTCTATAAAGTAAAACACTTTCTCACTCCTCACGCTAAAATTACAATTGCCAGCACACACCTACTATCAACTCTTTTCTATGCCTCCCCTTTTACAAACCTAAACAAGACAACCCTTAACAAACTTGCTTCTTGTTACAATCACATAGCTAGATTTGCCACAAATTCCACCTTTAGAATGCACCACTGCACTAACTTGAAGCAACTAGGGTGGTTAGAGTTTTCCAGCCAACTCCATTTCAACCAACTCAAAATGGCTCACCAGATACTGTATCACCCAGAGAAAACACCAGCTCTGAAAACATCAATCACCCTATATTAACCTGAAATCTTTACGCCTCCAATAAGATCTTAGCTCAAACTACCAAAGCCAATAAATCTGCTGGGGATTCTCTATTCTCAAACTTTGTAGGTAAAATGTGGAACTCCCTACCGACCATGCTCACCTCAGAACCTTCACTCCTACAATTCAAAAAAAAGCTTAAACCCCATCTCAATACTCTCTGGCAATGTTCCTGTTCCAAACCTGATTAACCACTATCATTTACCCTTCTCTTACCTCACTATCCTTAACGCTTTTTAACAAGGCTACCGCCTTTGTAACTGACCTATGTTTTTTTTTATATGCTGCTGTTATTTTTTTCCCAAGATGTGATGTATCTTTATATTATATTTAGAACTCAACCATCTTCCTTTTTTGCATTAACAATGTTCATATGTCTGTTATGTACCTGGAGCTTTTCTCCCCGGGCCTCCGCTGAAAATGGACATGTATCCAGTCGGACTCTCCCGGTTAACAAATGTAAAATAAATAAATAAAAATAAATAAATAAATAAATCTACATGTATATAAATATATACCTATATGCACATGTCTACATATATACAAACACACACACACACACACACACACACACACACACACACACACACACACACACACACACATATATGTATGTAAATACATGTCCCCTATATTACTACCACAGACCTGCATGCAACGTGTGAGGAAACAGCACACATAGCAAAACACACAGATATCTGCAGCTGTCAGTGTGTGCAACATGGATGGTTATGTCACATGTGAACCCCTTGTTGGGACCACATTGCCCTTGTCTGTGAATTATGGAATGGGAATATGGGGAAGTATGGCAGGTATAGTTGTGGAGGTGGTCAACGTTGGTAGGTATAGAGTCTACCTACAGGGGTGGTATGTGACACATGTGGTGGGTAAACATCCTGGATGATGTGTGTGGTCTGTGATGTGGATGCCCCATGGGCCCAAATATGGACACAATGGGAAGAAGCCTCCTGCCCACTGCTACTCACAACAGCAGTCCATGTCCTAAAGGTGTCTGGCTTGGAGCTGAGCAGGAGGAGCATGTTGGTCCTGTGAATGTGTACTGGGTGCCTCAGAGTGATGTAGCACATCCCACATGTGTCTGTGGAGTCCATTATAAAACAGACCCTGGACCTGACCACAAGGGACAGAAAAATGTCTCTTTGTGCCCCCGGCAGGGGGCAACATGCCCTGGGTTGGTTCTGCCCGACGGTATTGCCTAACCAGTACATGAGTAGGCTCCAGGGTGGAACACACATGTGATGTGGCTGGGTAATATGAGCAGATGAGTTCGGAGAGGTGGGTCTGCTGGCTAATAGTACATATACATGCTATTGTGTCACTGTTATAGAACATATGTTGGTAGTAATAGCCTACACAATTCCAGAACATATCCAACAGCATGCATAGATAACCGCAATAACACAGTATGTCAGATGTACAGCACACACATAGCAGGCATACCACAGGCATATATGGAACCATTGTGGCCCTGACAATGGCATGCAGGTGAATAGTCTGTAACAGGCCAACAATGATAGTGTTCACACAGGGAATATGGCTACAAACACATTGCACAAAGCGTGGTACAGTACAATATCTGGCCCACTGGTAGGTATGCTGTAGCCATACCTATTGAGATGTGTGTACGGATTGTTGTCACTGATATGGTGGAGGGGTGACAGTGATGTGTATTAAGCACTGTGGTAGCCTTGCTGCATGACCTGCTCACACCCGTGTCCATCTTTATGTCTTTCAGGTACGATGTCTCATGCAAAGTTGCCAGTCTACTCAGCAGTGGAAAATGACGTCCTGCTGGATGCACTAATCCATCTTTATGCAACCTTGTTTGGCCAGGCTGCCCATGATCAACAGGAGCAGAAAGCTCTGTGGAACAACGTAATCCACAGGGTCAATGATGTCGGACTGCACAACTGCAATTATTAGCAGGTCCGTCATCATTGTTCTGACCTGATTCGCAATGCCTGTTGGTGTGTAGCTGCAGTCCGGGGAGGATCACCTCACCACAGGGGGGGCGCCATGCCATCCATCCCCCCTGACACGTGTGGAGGAGCTCTTGGCAAGCCTCTTAGCACCTGCCCGCCTGGACATACACCAACTGCCGGACACCTTTGTGGAGGTGGGTGCCACCCACCCACCGGCCAAGGAGCATGCCGGTAAGGCCACAGGGCACATCCATAGACCACTGTTCATATACATCTGCATCAGTACAGGTAGATCATGCATATCTGACATGTCATAGATGTATTTTGTTGCTGCATAGTAGTGATAAACAGATGTCCTTATGTGGTACTATTGTGGAAATGTACTATTGATGTATTGTAATACTGCACCAACCCTTTAGCCCTGTCACAGTTGCAGTCACTGACTTTACATCTCTCACCCTCTTATGTAGATCCCTCTGGGATACCACCATGGCAGCAGCCTGTAGGTGGTTTGTATGGTTTATGCAGATGCTTGCCAATACACTGGGCATGTAATGGCTATGGTATATGCCATGCACACATCTAACACACCTACCCAGAATGCAAGCTGTATATGTGCATGTATTGTTGCTGTGAAATGTACGGCATCACAGGGGTGACCACGATGGGCTATTGGAAGAGTATGTCAGACACCTGCATGATAACTAACAACCTGTCATTGTGGAATGTGTCCACAGGGAGTAACATAATGGTGGGAGACATGGCCTACAGTAGGGACATGTTTGGAACAAAACCCATATACAATGTAACACCAGTGTATATACATGTAGGACAATGGCAACTGCCGCAGAGATACACTATAGCATAAGGCATACAGTGGTCCACATTATCAGCTGGGACTAGGCTGCAACATGTGGCGTTCAGTGTATGGGACACTGCAAAGTGACACACTTGTGTAGGGCGTACTTGTCATGCATCTGCAAAAAGGCTGAAGGAGGGGGGAGGGGTGTCAGCATGACACACCAGTGCACTGCACAGGGATCCTCTAAGGATGCTATGAATGGCTGTATCTGCAGATAGTCAAGTTCAGGGCCTGTGGCAGCTGTAACCCTACCCCCACAGCAATAGTGATGGCAGTGTGTGTGAACACCAAGGGATGTGCACATGAGTAGACCTTGTAATCATGCAGAATAGGGGGACATGTGTAGGGCAGACTGAACATACACCGGCAAATGCAGATTGCCAAAGCTGGTATACCCCTGCCAGGAGTAATGACTGTTGTAGTACACACCACAAGAGGTGCGACAAACTGTCATTATAAGGGTGCGCACACATATGCCCACACGGTGTGTATGCATCACAGTCATCATCCACACATCTAACACATTCCATAGACACTGCATGTGAAAGTACAAAACATATGTCACATATTGGAGCATGAACTGATAAGAGATGCAGTGATGTGGTCCCATGGCAGATCAAGGATGGGTGCATCATATCAATAAGTGTGTACACCCCCCATAGTCATGATGTGCTCTTATGGTTGTCAGTGTAAGAGTATTGGATTGGTCATACATGGTCCACTGATGTTGAGAGCTGTGCATCAGACATCAAGCATTCACAAATGACATCTGTCCACATACCATACCAGGTCTGGGTTGCTGGAAAACATAAGGGCTGTGAGCATTACAGCTGACATAACTGACACAGTAGTACACATTCAGCAATGGGCTGTACACCTGTGAGGTGTGGTGCACAGTACATGGCAGGGTGCAGAACAGATACACAGAAATACCGTGTACATGGACACAGTGGTATCCAGGGGAAGGGGCATTGCCTAGTGGCACAGCACATGCATCACACACATGTATGCTGTTGCTAGCATGGATTGACTGTAGCTGTACTGCATGCTGTTGGGTACCATATGTTATGCATGTTGACAGAACGGCAATAGGAGGGCTGTGTGTGCAACATTACCTGTGTGTGTGTGTGTGTGTGTGTGTGTGTGTGTGTGTGTGTGTGCACCCTGGTGGGTAGTTAGTTTGTCTGTAGGGTCACTCTGGTGAAGTGGAGGAGGTTGATGCATGTAGGATGCATGTGTGCATGTGCGAATGTTTGTTATGCACATGTGTGATTGTGGGGTGTTCATAGAGAAGTACCTCCCTCTGGGATCACACAGTACATGTACATGGACTGCTACATTACACATCAGGAATACTTGTCATGTGTGTAATCACAGGACAGCTGATGGTATAATACAGTCTGTAGCATGGAACAGGCATCGAGAGTAAAGGTAGATACCAGGTACACCCTTAATATCGCATTCAACAGAGAGGTCACCTACAACCCACATATGCAGCACTACAGATGCATTGGGGAAGTACTAGTCAACACCAGAGAGTGTATCCACATATTACAGTTGTCACAGGATAGGCTGAATGAGCAGCATATATGGTATGTACTGAGCATAACATACACATGACACACCAGTGCATGATATTATGGATAGAACATTGTAACCCACACATATAGGGGCCATGTTGATGATATCCAGACATACACAGGGTGAATACAAAATGTCAGCAGTAGGGCCATCTGAAACCACTGCACACAGGTCAGGCAGGTAATGTAGTAACAGGTCTTGTGTTGTGACTGCTTGTGTAGACATTTAGAGGACTGATATGTTAAGGGGTGGTATCAATGTATGTATGTTAACAAGTTTGATGCAGGATGGGGTAATGCATGGACATATATGTGGGATTGTCTGTAAAGCCATGGACAGGTAAGTATTATTGAGGTGTGTGTGTGTGTGTGTGTGTGTGTGTGTGTGTGTGTGTGTGTGTGTGTGTGTGTGTGCGTGTGTGTGTGTGTGTGTGTGTGTGTGTGTGTGTGTGTGTGTGTGTGTGCGTGTGTGTATACTGTTTTCCCGCACAGGTGGCATGTTGGGTCAGGGTCCCTCCTGCATGCAATCTGATGTTGGTGTCCATACAGACACCGAAGATGATGATAGTACTGTTGATGCACAGGTGGGGTTGTCAGGGGCTGACACTGTGCCATCATTTGAAATTCCCCTTTTAGCCATCTCAGTACCTATACATACACCATAACCAGTAGCCATAGCAGAGGAACAGCTGGTGTTTGGTGGCAGTGCACAGGAAAGTGTGGTAACTATGCCTAGTGTGTCCAGTTGCAGTAGGCATAGTTGAATGTCTGGCAGGGCACCACATAGGCAGATGTCACAAGGTTCTCGTGGTAGGGCCACTGAACATCATGCTGGCAGAGGTGACATAGTTAGTACCAGCATGTGCATGTTTCAGGCTGTCATGGTGGCATAGGCACATATGAAACGTCACATCAAACAGAGCCTGAGGCTGCAGAGCACTGCTCTCACATCTGTAAGCAACAACATCCATGAACTGTCTGGTGCTATCAGTGCTTATACTGAGCTCATGGATAGAGAGCATGATCAGATGATGGCCCTCATCAGCTGTCGTGTGTCTGTGCTTCAACATGTGGTGGGGGTGCAGCATTGACCACGTGGACGTAGGCCAGCAACACCAACAGCTGGCAGTCAAAGTGGACATGCTAGGACACCAAGGGCCTTCTGTAGTGGCAGTACCAGCCCTGGCAGTGCGGGGGATGCTGCCCACACCACACCACAGCAGGCCATGTGCACTTGGTCCTGTCCAATCCCAGGAGTGGCCTGGTACCAGTGGACATTTGTTATCAGCAGGTGAGAGTAACACATTGAGGCCTGTACCTGGATGTGCCCATGGAACCCCTGGCAGGCACAGTCCATGTGTCCATGGCCAGAGGCAGTGAACTGCACACCCTGCCAGGTATGATCTGCAGCTGTCCATAAACACCTGTGTAGGGCAGCCACATGGCAGAACTGTGTGCATGCATACCCACATACTATATAAATACACCATTGGGCAACCCCCATACCTACACACACCACAGCACCACACCCAAAACACTGCAGTACACCCCTCACCCACACACATGATGTCAAATGTATGGCCCACCCTCAGCCTCTGGCAACCCAACATCACACCCTGTGCATTTGATGATACCTGTGCCACATCCCTGTCATCCATACCATCAATGCAGGGACTGGCTAGTATGGTTCTGATGCACACAGTGACTGTACTACAGTGTACCACAGTACTGCTGTGTAATATGTTGTAAGGGGTAAAGTGTAATGCATATATGGCAGATAGTGTAGATGTCCAACAATGATGCATTATAGCTTTTAGTCACACTGGATGATTGCGGTCCCAATAATGTTATCCATCTGTGTTGTAGGTTTACTTTTGTCAGTACGAGGATGGT
The DNA here is from genome assembly GCF_019279795.1 of Protopterus annectens. NCBI lineage: Eukaryota > Metazoa > Chordata > Ceratodontiformes > Protopteridae > Protopterus > Protopterus annectens. The sequence continues at coordinate 202,798,743 of NC_056726.1, read as the reverse complement.
CTGCAGTCATATTCCACAATGAGGTATGGCACTGTGGGGACACCATGGCTGTGACATATCTGGGGTACAGTTGAACACATGTCATATAACAGTTGTAAGCTGCTCAAAACTGCCTTATCCACTCTGTATCTGACAGCCCTTGTTCTGGCCAGCAACAAACTAAACAGCCCTTGAACTCAGGACCCTGTACACTAGCGTCACAACACTTAACCACTATGCCATGACCACTGTGAAGACAGCTATTGTTTTACCTATATAGCTGTCAATATACATATTGAGTAGTATTGAACAATTGCCTTTACTTCCACAATGGTGTAGTACTTGTTATTAATATGACTGTTGCATCACATATGTTGTTTTATCATAATGTACACATAGCAGATACATACAGTAAGATACATCTGGGAGGGTAAACACAACCGTGAAATTTACACATGACAGGAATATGGATATATACATATAATAGGTGGATATATGTCTACATGTACGTACACATGTATACTCATACATATGTCTGTATACACATCTGTATAGTGCAACATATATATGGCCATATGTATATATAGCTATATATGTATACACATCCTATGTGTACATATATCCCTATTTATGTGTGTATATATGTAGATATCTATAACTATATGTGCATACATATCTATTCAGATATACCTATTACTGCTGATATATATATATATATATATATATATATATATATATATATATATATATATATATAAATATCCATACATATATGTGCATATGTATCTCTAGCTGTACATGTATAGACATATATTGCTCTGTATTTGTATATATCTGAGTGTTTATATGTATATCTATATATATATATATATATATATATATATATATATATATATATATATATATATCCATCTATGTATATTGATATGTATATGTGTATATATCTATATAGATATATGTATAATTATATATACATATATGTTCACCATATGTCCTGAACATGGAGTGGAGCCCTACCTCAGCCCCAGTAGTCCCAACCTCTTAGTGCAAGGGGATGTCAGTTATGTATGCAGGTATATTTGTATACTATTGCTACTGTGATAGGAATTGTCTTCACAGACATGGTGTGTGTGGGAAGTCACATTTGCTTTTAACATGTGTGCCATTGGCAACTGACATACTTCCTAAGGACATCATAGTACAGTACCACTGATAGTACATTAATGCTCCTGTGGACTACAGAAGAGATATGGCCAATATATGGGGACAGTCTGACACACTCTGGTTACTCCAGAGGTATACCCAGAACCCCATAGTGCAAGACATGTGGACCAAGCCTGGCAATGTGAATGTTAACAGCCATGTAGATGGGTATATCACGTACATACTGGTATACATTTGCCCCATAGGTTATGCATTCATACACCCCTGTCTGTCCTGACACATTATAGCCACTGGTACACAGGTGCCATTGCCACATACTACCCACTAGTTAGTGACATAAATCTGTACAGCATCCCACTGCATTGTCTGACATACATGACCATTATGGTGGCCTGGCAGCAGTACATCTGGCAAGTATCTGGACATGACATCTCACTGGGTAAGTACACTAAGCTGCTAGGCATGTAACAAAGCACTGTGCAGGCTACAGGCAGACCACCTCAACACTGGCCTAGATTTCCTATGGGGAAATACACATGTACCTGCATATATAGCAGGCTCTACAGGAATGTCACAGCACAGAGTAACAGAAATCTGAGTGGAAGTGCATAATCACAACCAATGTGAACACAGCCACAACCACATATGGTGAGCTAGTGTAATATTACAGTATATGGACTATCTGATCAACACCATCCTCATATGTGCCACTCACACACCAACCGTACATATACTGGGCTGCTACACAGTGTGGTCCAATGCCTGTCTGTGGTATGGGACATATGTGTGTTTGGCCCTACAAACATGTAAGCCAATAGGGTAACATACAGTGGAGCAGCATGTAACATCAGATAGAACAGGACCATGAACAACGACATCTACCACAGCCTGTACACAGGCCAAGGTACATATTCACAATACACACACTGTCAACAATCACCAGAAGTACACAGACCTCAGTACTGTACACACAACCACAGAATGCCCAGGTAATGTCCTCAAATATAACCCCTAATATATATAACATGTGTAGCAGTCTGATATCCCGCTGGCTTGTTATCAGATATGAAGTTAATAAATATGGTGTACAGAACATATGCACCTCTTAATGCATGACATATCTACAAAGGTTGACAGAGTTGTGGCTGGAGGCACAAACACAGGGCCAATATTGACATGTTGCTGTGATAACCTCATACATTTACTGCTGTAACAGGGTTTGTTGCAACATATGTCCTATGAGGGATAAGAAGTCAGTAACTCTCACGGCTGTCACCATCTACTGACTGCAATCCTCACACTACCTTCTGCAGTTCACAGATAGGTGCTCTGTTGGTAACACAAGAAACAAAAGGCACCACACACTGTCCAGTCTGCAGATGACCCTAGAGGTGGGGGTTTCCTCATAAACATAGCACTGACATGACAGGTATTAAAACATGTAGGACAGCCATATCCACACACAACCTGTTAAACCAACATTACTCCAAATGCAGTATAGCAGCACTTACAGTCTGTAGTCAAGTCAGGCACATCCCCCTCCTGTGTGTTGGCCTGTTTCCACAGTGTGTGTTGTTAGAGGTAATTTCCTAATCCATGTGTGATGCTGTTTGGCAAACAACAGAGCTAGTTCCTGCTCACAGTGAATGAAAAGGCCCAACACCAACATGATGTTCCTAGCTATTGGAGTGTGTTTCCATGCAATTCGCTATGGGAATGTTATCACAGCTGTTCCACATGCAATCAGCTAGAGAAGGGCTGCAATTCATGCAGAGACCATCAGCTGATCATGAGCATCACTTACAATACACATGCTGCTGCCTAAGCAGATCAGGTGTAAGTCTCCACATCCACCAGAGAGGGGGTGAGAGAGGCAGATGGAGGCAAAGATAAGTCAGGGAGGGGGTGGGAGAGCAAAACTTAAGCATGTTTGTGTCACACACCTACCAGTACAGGGTATCAAACCCCTGACTGACTATGTACTGCTATCACATGACTATGCAGTTATTGGATGCACCACATAGGTTACATGCTGTGGAGCCCTCCAAATGTATATTTGATGGTGAGTGACATCTGCAACAGTGATATGGTAACTAAGCAGTAGGTGTAGTACACATGCCTGTCTGCATGGACAGGTGTCAGCATCAACACAGCCACACTCTCACAGGGACCCACACACATTGACACACTTGACAGGGTCAGGAATACAACCCATCACTAGTTAGATTGCCACAACACAGTACTGTGTAGTTATCACATGCACCACAGGGGTTATACAGAGGTTATATGGGCAATGGGTATGTGGAGGTGTCTGACATCAGACAACTTGCTTCAGTATACCAATGGGAGTTGTAGTGAGTGTGAATGTGGTCATAGGCATCATACACCACACACACAGACACAGGGTGCCAGTACTGACATGCATGGGTGCATTGCTTCACAGGTGTGTAGTGGTCGACAGTGACAAATGGCTATACAAGGCTAGGTGATGGGTATACCTTGGCATCAGGCCACATGACAATGGTCTGCAGTGTGGCTCAGGGGTATAGTGTCTGGATTTGCCCACACAGGTGGGTATTGTATTCACCATTCAGTAACCTGGGTAACTATTGTGTGTGGTTATTGCTGTGCATTGCTTGCCATGTATGTGTTCCTTAGTTCATGACACAGACAGTGTCTGGGATGTGAACACATCCAACATGCATGTACAGTGACATGTGAAATGGTACCTGGGGTGTCTGGCCCATGTTGTGTACACGATTGTTATCATCAGATGTGCCAGTCCTGGCCTCATGTGGTGGGAATTGTTAATGGACAGCAGGTTGACCCTGTACCTACATTGAAAGTATGATACAGGTATTACCTGGTGTCAGTGGCATCTGTCCATACAGGGCATGTGTTTCAGGCATGGTGTGTCTTTTGTGGGTCACATTTGATGGCATCACAGGTGTTGCAGGTGTTCAGTGTGGAGCATAGGGAAGGTGCACTGTCTGTACATGCCTACTGGACTGATGGACAGGGTGCCATGCCCTCTGTAGCCCACTGAATTCACACCATGGTTACTATCGGTGGGCAATATGCAGGGTACTACCAACATAGCGGTTGTTGCCTAGGCAAGTGCATGTATATGAGACATGGGTTGAGAGTGTATTCTGGGTAATACATGCGTTGCTAACTTTGTTCATCTGGCCTTGATGTCACATGTAGGGGTATGGATTAGCACCCCAGCCTCTTGGCTATTTCACATCTGTTATCCATGTATGGTAGACATTGTAACATATACTAGGGCCACCATATAAGAGATTTGCAAAACCCACTCCACAATGAATCCAGTTGTTATACACACACACACACACACACACACACACACACACACACACACACACACACACACGCACACACACACACACACACACACACACACACACACACACACACACACACACACACACACACACACACACACACACACAACTGTCATGTTTGGGATTAGAACTCCTACCTAGCTAGTTTATTGCAGTACAGCACTACACAGTTATACGATGCGCCATGGTGATTACTGGAGTATTCCTTTCCCAAAGTTGTATTTCACAGTGAATGACATCAGCAGGATTGCCAAAGTAGGGCATTTGAATTGCAGTGTGTGTGACTAGCTTAAAAAGCATTGCACCCTACACAGACACACACAAGCATCCACAACTGCCATGTGTGGGGATTTAACCCCTACCAGAGGTCTATATCACACTACAGCATTATGCTGTAATAGGATATGCCACAGAGATTACTGGAGTACTCCTTCCCCAAAAGTGTATTTCACAGTGAATACCATCAGCAGGATTGCCAGAGTAGGGAATTTGAATTGTAACATGTGTGACTAGCCTAAAAAGCATTGCTCCCTACACAGACATAGACGCACACACAAACATCTACACCTGCCATGTGTGGGGGATAGAACACCTACCAGAGGTTTGTATCACACTACAGCATTATGCTGTAATAGGACATGACATGGAGATTACTGGAGTACTCATTCGGCAAAGATGTATTTCACAGTGAATGACAGCAGGATTGACAAAGTAGGGCATTTGAATTGTAGTGTGTGTGACTAGCCTAAAAAGCATTGCTCTCTCCACAGAGACACGCACACACAAACACCCACAGTTACCATGTTTGGGATTATAAATCTTACCTAAGTAGTTTATCACACTACAACAGTGCACATTAGGGGACACACCATGGAGATTTCTGAACTACAGCTTTTCGAAAGTGTATTTCACAGTGAATGACATCAGCAGCCTTGTCAAAGTAGGGTATTTGAATTGTAATGAGTGTGACTAGCCTAAAAAACATTGTTCTCTGCACAGACTGGGACAGACACACACACCCACACACCCACACACACCCACACACACACACACACACACACACACACACACACACACACACACACACACACACACACGCACACACACACAGTTGTCATGCCTGGGATTAGAACTCCTACCTAACTAGTTTATCACACTACAGCAGTACACAGTTATGTGACTAACCTAAAAAGCATTGCTCTCTACACAGACTGGGATGGACACACACACACACACACACACACACACACACACACACACACACACACACACACACACACACACACACACACACACAGTTGCCATGTCTGGGATTAGAACTCCTACCTAGCTAGTTTATTACACTACAGCAGTACAGAGTTATGGGATGCGCCATTCAGATTACTGGGCTACCACTTTCTGAAAGGTGTATTTCACAGTGAATGACATCAGCAGCCTTGCCAAAGCAGGGCATTTGAATTGTAGTGAATGTGATTAGCCTAAGAGCATTGTTCTCTACACAGACAGATACATACACACACAGTTGCCATGTCTGGGATTTGATCTCCTCCCTAACTAGTTTATCACATTACAGCAGTACGCAGTTAGGGGACGTGCCATGAAGATTACTGGGCTACAGCTTTCTGAAAGGTGCATTTCACAGTGAATGACATCAGCAGCCTTGCGAAAGTAGAGAATTTGAATTGTAGTGAGTGTGACTAGCCTTAAAAGCATTGCTTTCTATGCAGACAGAGACACACACACAGTTGCTATGTCTGAGATTAGAACTACTACCTAACTAGTTTATCACACTACAGTACGCAGTTATAGGGCACACCACGGAGTACTGGGCTACACCTTTCCCAGAGGTGTATTTCAAGGTGGATGACCTCAGTAGGCTTGTCATAGTAGGGCTATGGGGAGGCAGTGTGTGTGCATGGGCCATAACCCATTCATCTAGAGATTGACACACCACATGCAGGCACACACAGGTTTATATTCCACAGGTACGTGTATACAGCTGCTAGATGACTACTTCCTTGTACAGTTATGTTGCACAGCTAGCACTTGCACCACATAGTCTGTAATGCTGATGGATACCGGTGGCTAATGTCTACAGTGAATGACATTTACACATCATGTGGTTGTAGCCATTTGGCTGTGTGCTGGGTGGGACAGTCATCATAATTGATGGCTCCTTATCACAGTCACTCTCTTCCTCACATCTATGTACATCTACTTTTGGCTTATTATAGTGTGTTGTCCTTGGATATATGTCTGTATTCCTATCCACTGTGTGTGCAAAGCATGACTGGTGCATACTAAGGAGTTTATGCACTAACATCTGCAACTGCCAGATATGTATGGTCCACTGTTGTTTGCAGACATGGGCTTCATTTGTTTAAGTGTGTGAGCATGCCCAGTATGACATTTCAGTATGTTGTTGTCTGACATTGAATTCATTTCTCTAAGTGTGTGAGCATTCACAACATGCCCTTCTGTATTGAATGTGTGGATCAATTCCAGGTAGTTTGTACTCCAGTGCAGACCTTTGTGTTGTACACCTACAGGTAGCAAACTGTTTCTGCAGGGTATCCATCGATCATTTGGCAATATGGGACAAGCTGTGTAGGGATTAGTGTGTACTGTAGGTAATTGTGTCTGTACTGCTTCAGCTACATGGCACTGATGTTAGTGGAGATATTCAAACATGTATACTGTTATACACTATCAATGGCAGCTGGTGACTTCACATCAAAGGGGGGCTGCAGGAGACAGCTGAATGGGTGGGGTCAAGGGGAAGGGGTGTGGTCAACTAGAAAGGGGAGGAGTTAAAACCACAAAAACTAACTTTAATTAAATACGCTGCCCTGGGTGGCAAACCATCATTATGAGAGTCCAATCAAGACAAAAATAAGTGTAGAAGAATAAAAATATTTCAATGCATTGGCTGCATGACAGCTTACTTAATATCTAGATGGAAACAAAAGTTTGTGAGGCATGAAAAAATTAAATTACTTTTTAAATACATTACTGGAATGCCAGTCAAAATCAAGTATAAGAAAAACCAGAAGCACTCAACTCAAACCACTTCTCCTTCCACTGCAGTTCTGATTATCATTTATATTCAGCTTTATTAAAGTACCAAGTAACATGCTGAAAGTAGAAATCTCTGTGATGCCCCCACTTGTAAAAATGTTTCTTATCTAAAACCTGCTGCCTGACAACTATCTACTTGTTTCATGGGGAAAACATGATCAAAGTAAAAAATGAAAAGCAAACAAGAAACAAGCTCAAGATACATTGCTTAAAGGATTACTGTAAAGGTTATGGACCACACATGATTGGCATTCTGTTTAGTTTACGGGTAAAGTCTGTAGAGATGACCGGAAGTCTCCAACAAGTGTAATGAGCTTTTTAAAATAATGGAATCCAGTCCTTTAATACCCAAGGCTTATACATTATCTAGTCAAGTATTCTCTGCATTGCAAAAACAGAAAGGCTTTCAATGTTGGCAATTCTTTAACAGTATGCTTATTAAAGCTTACTTGCATCTTACCATCTCAGACAAGCTTACCTTATGGTCGTTAAAGCATTGCTACTTAAACACAGAGCAACAGGCACTTTCTGAGTAATAAGCATAAATCTGAGTAATAAGCATAAATCAACAGTACAAAAATATGACAGAAACCAGACCGTTCTGCAAAATCAAGGACAGATGAAAAGCCACTGTAGTACTTGTGTCTACCTTGGATGGGGGGACACACTGCACATTTACACTGCATAACTGCTCCTTGCCTAGCTTGGACACATCCAGAGTCACTACATGGGGGGGTTGCAACAAGTATGTCACAATATGAAATGTCTCTGGCTGACTGTGATGGCCCTGACACATTTGTCATACCTCTCAACCTCAGAGAAAGAAATCTGGACAAAGCCATACACAGAAGTGGGACAAAGGCCGAAAAATAAGGACAATTTTTAAATATTGCTCTAATAAACTTAGAAAGATAATAGAATAGGTCTTGCATTAGTATGAAATTTCTGAAGGGTATAAAATCTGAAACTCAAATGTCTGTCATTATTTTCTAACTTCAGTCTTTAGTGATTTGTCACTAATTTGCCAAAAAACACAATTTTATGAAAAATGGACCAAAAATTTGATGCAAAAATATAAAATAGCCACACAATACAGCTGGGAACCTGTCAAAGAAGGGACACTTTAATATTAGTACTGCTAAGCGGGCAGCTGACAAAATAAAAGAATCTACATGCATTTCAAGTAATCTATAACTTTGATTATTACAGTTATTTCTTAATTGTAATCCCTCCATGTTTTCTTCCAAAATTGCTATTTTGTGGAGGGATTATTAGGGGGAAGAGCAACATTTTGAGCCAAAATCGGGGATAGTTGAGAGGTTGGCTATGCCTAATTCTATAAAGCAATTTATTTGCATGTACTTCTCAACGTGTTAATGCAGTAAATCTGAACAAGGGCAAATATATTGGGGGAACATATAAACAGTACTAAAAATTGCTCTTGTATAAATTGAGACAGTTGATAGAATAACAGTTCTTACTTTAGCATGCATTTTTCTGAAGGTTATGAAGTCTGAAGCTCAGTGTATCATTATTTAGTGACTTAATTCCTAAATGATTTGCCAGAAACCTACAAATTTTATGAAGAACAAACCAAAAATAAGAAGCAAAAATCTATTCATTCTTTGAAAATCTGGACAGTTGGGAGGTATAGTTCAGCTGGGCCTGTCTGAGTTTGCTGCCCTTCCCCCCTGACAAAATCATGGTTGAATGGAGTCTCTGCAGCCATTCCAATGAACCATTACTTGGCTATTTCACTCCATTTACCATAAACACTAATGTGCATACTGCTTTACTTCTATGATGAGTTGGACTTCATTTGAAAGTTTTATTTTGTATTTTACAGCACGAACACTAAGTAATCTGCTAAACAAAGCAATGCAGTCTCACAATGAAAACTTAGCATTAAAACTTCTCTGCCCTTGAAACTCACATTCATTGAAACAGCATTGAAACCCACATTCAAAGAAAATACATTTTGCCAGTGGCAGATAAAGATTAATTTTGGGCTGTTTCCAAATCATAGGCCCCTTGCATATGAAACATACATGTGCTCTTTGATACACCTTCCTCATTGTACTAAATTATATTCCTTGTGCAATACAGTACAGTTGTTAGAGGGTGTTTTAAATTTGTTTTGAACATTTTTCCAGTAAGCAATGAAACAAAACGCATGCACCCATAATGGCAAAACTGCCCAGTTCAGAACATTTATCATAAAAGTCTACTCAGACTTCCACAGTCCACCATTATCAGTAAATATGCACAATTCTACAGTCCATTATTAGTAAATATGCACATTTCTACAGTCCATTATCAGTAAATATGCACAATCTCTGAAGAAGTAAAAGTCATCTAAATAATTCCACATTAAAGAAATCTGTAACTAATGAAGAGGTTTCTGCTAGCAAACACCTTTATATTTCATGGTTTCATCGAAAAATAAAGTGTCTGTTGCCCCTCAGGAATAAATTGCCTATATTACATTAAAAAATGATAAGCTAGTAATATTGCAAGAGGAAATGGATGGCAAACTGATAACAGACTCATAGTTAGTATCTGCACCAAGGAGAACATTCTCAGTATGGCAGCATCCACCCCTTGTGGGAGTAGAACCCACAGCCTTCTGCATCAAAAGCAAGTACACAACCTGTTGTGCTATTAACAAGGCAAACCAACTTCACTTAAGCAACACTAAACTTCTGTTCCCCTGCAGCTCTCAGCTCCTTGTAAAATCTATTCAATACTCAACTGCATCTCAACTTCGCAGCACAAGAAAACTGGAAAAAGCCACAATGTATTGGGGGGGGTCAAAAGCCCAAAAACCAGGGACACATTAAACATTGCTTGTATAATCTTGGAAAGATTAAAATGCTGTGTTACCACCATACATTTTACTGCCAAGGTCCCTGTGCAAAACAGTCAAAGCAACATACCACTATGCCAAATCAGCTGCTTTGTGAAAGAAATGCCATGTTGCTGTTACCACCATACATTTTACTGCCAAGGTCCCTGTGCAAAACAGTCAGAGCAACATACCACTACGCCAAATCAGCTGCTTTGTAAAAGAGAGGAAGACTGAAACTTAAATGGCTATCATTTAGTGAATTCAGTTCTCACCATAGCTGTCAACCTCTTAGCACAAAACACCTGGACAAACCCAGTAATGAGGGAATACAGCCCTCAAACATATTCATTGAATTCAGTTCTTGCCATAGCTGTCAACCTTAGCACAAAAAAACCTGGACAAAGCCAATAACAGGGTCCCAAAAATAAGGACAAATTTCAAATAGTCATCTTATAAACTTAAAAAATTGATATAATAAAAGGTTGCGTTACTATATATTTATTGCTAGAATAAAAAGTTGTTTTACTATGTATTTTCTGAAGAATATGAAGTCTGAAATTCAAATGCCTGTCAGTTTTACTTCTGATGGAACAAAAACAATTTTCAGCAGAGGCCCAGGGAGAAATACTGTAGACACATGTCTTTGTAAAATGGCAGGACACCAGAGCAAATCCACACAAACACAGGGATGCAGACTCCACACAGAAGGCACCCCAGTCAAGAATCAAACCAGAAAACCTATAGCTGTGAGGCAACAATGCTGCCACTACACCATCAAATATGTAAGGAAGTAAACATTAAGAAACCTGAAGTCTGAAATTCAAATGCCTGTCAATTTTGTTTAACATTTGTTAATCAGGACAGTCTGACTTGGAACAAAAAAAACAATTTTCAGCAGAGGCCCAGGAAGAAATAATGCAGACATGTCTTTGTAACATGGGAGGACACAAAAGCAAACCCACACAAACACAGGGAGAAGATACAGACCCCCCCAAAAAGAAGGCACCCCAGCCAAGAATCAAACCCAAGAACCTGCAGCTGTGAGGCAACAATGCTACCACTGCACCATCAAATATCAAGCATTGCAATATTTACAAACCACAGATGTGATGAGGAATAGATCAGATCAAATATGAGGCAAAAATCTGCAATTGTTTTACAAATGGTGGTGGGTAGGGAAATCAGGTCTTTAACACCTGCATACAAGGTACAAGGTTCAACCCTGAGGTATTCCCTACCACACCACCATGAGTCTAACCACCGGTATATTGCACCTGGGGCATTCACACACACACACACACACACACACACACACACACACACACACACACACACACACACACACACACACACACACACACACACCCTTTACCTGTAGTCCATAACTCCAAAGTAAATCCTGTCCATAAACACAAAGTAAGTAAATGACCGCCAAAACCCACGCAAATACACACACCCCTTACCTGTAGTCCATATCTCCAAAGTACACCACCGTAAATCCGAAATCCTGTCCATAAACCCAAAGTAAGTAAACGACCACCAAAACCTGCGCAAATACACACACCCCTTACCTGTAGTCCATAACTCCAAAGTACACCACCGTAAATCCGAAATCCTGTCCATAAACCCAAAGTAAATAAATGACCACCAAAACCCATGCAAATACACACACCCCTTACCTGTAGTCCATAACTCCAAAGTACACCACCATAAATCTGAAATCCTGTCCATAAACCCAAAGTAAGTAAACAACCACCAAAACCCGCGCAAATCCGACCCTGCCCATCGCAAGATCTTCCCCCGACGAGACTGCAGCTAGACCCTGCCTGTTGTGAGATCCTGACTGCTGACGTTGCAGTCCAACCCCGACGCATTTCCCCAGCGAGTTCCCAGGACAGTCTATGCAGTTTAAAACTGCATAGACTTCTGGGAGCTCTGTTGTCTAAGTTTCCCAGTCAGGACTGCTGCTGAGACATCTGTGCATGCTCCAGACTGTCTCAGCAGCAGTCCGGACTAGAATTTTTTTTTTCTATTTATTTCTTTTTTATTTTTTATTTTAAAGTTGAGGGGGCTGCAGTCCGGCAGTCCAATAGCATGGGCCACCCATGTACACTATGATATTTTCTTTCCTCATGTACTGTCAGGTGGACATTCCTGCTCACAGTGATGTCTTGGGGGACAAGGGTGAATGTATCTGTGTCCAGTATTGTGGGGAGACACTTACATATTCATGGTAAGTTATGCAATTCTGGAGGGGAAGCTGCAGACACTTGCTGCTGGGTCTGTGTATCCAGTTCAGCACCTTGGTACACTGCTGGCAGAGGATCCCATACTTGTACATCCATCGACATGGCAGTATGGGCTTATTTTGCTGTGGCAATACCTCACAGCTTTAAGGATTTGCACAAGTTACCCTGAGGCAGGGGCCATGAGTCAGGACATTACCCCTATTGTGATGTATGGAGAGGTATGTAGCCACCCATGTATGTGTTTGCAGCCAGGGATAGTGTTTTCACACAGCTCTGTGTCGGACCTTGCACATTCCATGCTGCCCAGGCTACCAAACCCCCATCTGTTATTCAATCCTCTTCCATACATTATGCATACATTATTTGATACTTTCCCTAAGGTTATCTCCCCATCACAGCTGTGTGTTGCTGTTGGTCCAGAGTTCATGCAGTGGGACATGGTGGACATGTTACTGTCGTTTGTCTGCATGGCCTTGCATATGGCTTATGTGGAGTGTTTTATGTTGTTATTTGGATGTCCATGACATAACATGCATTGGAAGTATGTGTGAGACACAGACCCTTGACAGAGGCCTGTGGGCCATTAGGTGTTGATGTTGGCCAGATGTGGCAGGCCGTTACATTCTGTCAGTCCTACAGTCTCAGATCACCATACAGTATATTCTCCTGGGATGACAGGTAGATGTGCTAGATGTTCATGCCAAGACTTTCTATCAGTCTTGATCAGGTGGTGTGGATGCTGGCAGGGTGCTACCTATGGCTAGGAACACACCTACATGGGACACCTGCACTGCATGCTGCATTCTTTCGCTATTGCCATATACAGGTGGGGTCATGTTGTACCCATTCCCCACAGCAGGAATACGACCAAAGAGGTACCTGTGGGTGGTGTTAGCATGTGCTGGGTACATGTGTACTATGGACACTAATTGCATCTGACACACAGATATGCATGGGGCATTCCAGTTATGCTGGCGTGTGCAGACACATCAGCTGTTTCCCAACACATCAGTCCTACCTCCTTTGTGATCTGCAAGTGTTCAGACAGACAACACCAGTATCCCCTACTACAGGGCCAGATAATGTGACTCATACCTATATGTACAATTCCAAGGGTGTCTCCATTTCACAGTGACACAATATATACTGTATGTCTGGGGTACTTTCCCCTGTGTACTGCTTGTATATCTGGCCCAACAGCCATGCCATTCAGTCTTTCAGATGGTGACACATATTACCACCATACATTTACAATGGCTTACTGCTAGCATGTGTTATACTGGTGGGAATTGTCTTTGATACTGCAGTTGTGAGGACTTGTCCCTGTCATCAGCAGTATTGGGCAATGGCCACCATGTCTTACCTCAACATGCATACATACTGACCACTCTCACACAATATGATACACACACCAACCTAACACACACATACCTGCATATTGTGCAAATGCTACAACCTATACTGATACCTTGGCCAGCTCTGTGCATCTGTGCTCCACTGGTATTATACCTACACATACATGTTACTACATTTCTACATAGGGTTATGAGGGGGCACACCTGACTGTTACGATGTGTGTACATCAGATTGGGGGGGGCACACCAGACTGTTACTACATTTCTAAATAGGTTTGGGGAGGCACACCTGACTGTTACTACATTTCTACGTAGGGTTGGGGGGAGCACACCTGACTGTTTCTACATTCCTACATGGGACTGGGGGAGGGGGGCACACCTGACTGTTACTACATTTCTATGCAGGAGTGGGGGAGGGGGCACACCTGACTATTTCTACATTTCTTCACAGGATTGGGGGGCACATCTGCCTGTTTCTACATTTCTACACAGGGTTGGGGGCACACCTGACTGTTACTACATTTCTATACAGGAATGGGGGACACACCTGTGTCTGCATTTCTACGCAGGGGGCACACCTGACACTTGTACACATTTGCTATGACTGTACTGGTATGTCAGGTACGCCATTTCATTCTGTATTCTAACCTATCATGCTGACTTGAGGCATATCAGTGTACTACAGGTCTTAGCTTTGATTGATCTACATATTAGTTTCTGACTTCCTACCCTTCAAAACTAACATCCCACTGCCTGATCTGCTGCAGTCTGTCTGTGTAGGCCGGGGGGGTGCTTACCCATAGGCATCAGTCAGAGGTCATAGTACATCCTTTGTTTGTGTTTTTCTACACCTGCTCTGCTGGCTGAGACTGTTGTTGGGTATGTGAATCTCCCTCACTGGCATGTGTTAGTCATATGGACACAAATGTGGCCCAGCACATTTCCTGCAGCTGGTTTTGTCACCCTGTGTAGTACTGGCTACTATGGTGACACCAGTACTTGTTACAGATCTCATGGTGCCACTCTAGGTTTCTACTATCTGCTGGCATACCATTCAGCCACCAGATTCTCTTGCATGCTCATATCCATACCATAGATACCGGTAACACCACATTCTACTCCATTCGGCAA
Organism: Protopterus annectens; assembly: GCF_019279795.1. NCBI lineage: Eukaryota > Metazoa > Chordata > Ceratodontiformes > Protopteridae > Protopterus > Protopterus annectens. The sequence continues at coordinate 202,783,574 of NC_056726.1, read as the reverse complement.
TTGATAGGTTGAGTGACTTACCTTGTGGGTGTGCCAGTACTGAGGGTGGTGCTGCAGGGGTACCTATGTTGGATGCACATAGTACACTCCCTACACATGGTTGAGCACAGGTAGTGTCATGTTTGGCATCCCTTTTACTGTATGCGCGAGTCAGAGAGAGGTGTCATTCCCTGGGTCCATCCTGTGTCAGTGTATGTGCTATGGGTTGCATCTTTGCCAAGGCCAGGGCATACTGGGCACACCTCCTTCTGCCTACTGGAGCAGGCTCAGGTTGTTCCTCCTCTGAGTCACTCTCTGTGCCTGTGCAGGCCTTGGCAATGGTGGGGGGCTGTGTGGCTGTGCCCCATGCTGTTCCTGATGCAGCTGTTTCTGCAGGATCATATAGTGTAGCATGGCACTTACGATGACAATTTGGGTACATGTAGCTGGTGAGTACTGCAAGGCTCCACCGGATGTGTCCAGGCACCGGAACTATGACTTGAGCAACCCAAATACACAGTCTATTATAATTCTGGCCTGTGAGTGTGCCTTGTTATGGTATTCTTGTTCGGGTGTGTGTGAATTTCTGATAGGTGTCATCAGCCATGGCTCCAGTGTGTAACCAGCATCCCCCACTAGGTGATCGTAAGAGATGTCACCACTGGTAGACCTCTGGTACAGCTGTGTCAGATGCCAGATGTGGGAAATGTGATAACTTCCAGGGCAGCCGCACACACATTCATTATTATGCCCTGAGCATCGCACACAACTCTGCAGTTGATGAAGGGGAAGCCCTTGTAGTTGATGTAGACCCTACCACGCTCATCAGGTGGTGCTTTGATGCATATGTGTGTGCAGTCTATAGCACCCACTACCTCAGGGTATTCTGCTATTTGGTGTAACAGTTGCAAATTGCTGGCCAACACCTCATGGGTGTTGAGGAAATATACCTGCTCACCAGCATGTGCTGACATGGCATCCAAGAACTGGTAGAATAACCTGGATGCTGATGCCTGTGAGATCCCCATCATATATCCAGTTGGCTTTTGGAAGGTACCCATACCTAGTATTCTTAGGCCTACACATACCTTGGTATCCACTGGGATGGGTTCCCCACTGTTAGTTCTGTGTGTCAGGCATGGCCGGCATATCTCGACAATTTGCTGTAAGAGGACCCTGTCCACCCTATAGTGCTCCACTATCTCCAGCTCATGTAACCCCTGGTAGATTACCCTGAGTCTGTACACTCTTCTCCATCTCCTCACTGTGGGTTGGTCAACAGCATTCACATTCTCACCACCCTCAGCCTCTTCCACATATTGTTGTATGATAGCTATTGCAGCCTCTATCATTTTGTTGTTTTGTTTGTTAAAACTTTCCCGCTTGTATACACCGGTGGTGTAGAGTATAGGAAAAACTAGAGGGAAAGGTGTTTGCATGGTTTATAGCAGTGTTTTGGGCTGGGCTGGTCTGCTGCCTGTGTAATTGCCTGATTCTGATACATTTCACCTGCCAGCTATGCTAGTTCTCCTTGATTACCTTCCTACTGCTGTTTTCCCTTCCCATTGCCTTCTTGTTTAAGCCTGGGGGTGCACCGCACAAACACAGTGCTCAAATGTGCACAGAGCTGCTATTTACTGGTTTACTTTTCTTTTTTTCCTTTAAAACCCAGTGCGTGCCATGCACACCTGTTTAGGCAATGTAAAGAGTGCTAGGCAGCCTCAGACACACCCCTTGCTTAGCTGTGGTAAACTATGGGCAAACCCAAGCCACAGGGCTCCAGTCCATTTACTATACGCCTGACATACCCCACTATGATGTCAGCTAACTCCTAGGCTTGCACCAAGCTATTCCTGCTCTTACACTGTTGGGTGGTGCCTAGCATTCAGGGGAAATCTGGGATTCACTATCATTCCCCTCATTTGCATAGGATTGCCTGCTAATGTATAGTTACATGTCCCACACTGAGCCAACCTCCTTAGCAACCACCAACCACTGGCCATGCTGTCTTCTGCCTGCCATTGAGTACAATGGCAGAATAGTGATTTTGGTTAGAATGCTTATTTAATGTATTTTTTCTTATTTTCCCCCCGATCCCATTTGCGCGTCACTGCCCTATGCTTAAACAGCCGAGATTGGCTAAAAAAAAAAATTGATTTTTTTTTCAAGTGTTTTCCATGCCAATGGCCTTCTAGTTGGCCATTGACATGCTTTCTACATGATATCCACCCTTTATTTGGAGCTGCCATGGCTCTATTTTGTAATTTGCAGAAATGTACTCCATTACTAGTGGAGTACATTTCTGCAGATTACACTAGTCCTGCACGGCCAGTTTCCAGCTTCCTGGATCGCAAATTCACCTCATTTCATGGATTTCTCCTGCAAATGTGGTAATTTGCATACAGGGGCTGAGTCCATGCAAGACTAGTGCAGGAGTATTCTTGTACGTCCCTACAGGTTATTCCTGGATCGCACGGCAGACATATTGCCTGCTGGAGCTCCTGCACGAGTCCTGCACATTGTGCAGGGCTTGCAGAATCCAGGGGAATGTCATTTCACTTGTTCCAGCTGTAATGTCATTTAAACTGCATGTTGTATTCTTGTGATACATTTTGCATTGGAAGGATATGACAAAATAGGTTCATAGGTTCATAGGTTGGTACTAGGCTATCAGCCCTACATACAAGCCTAGCCATAACAATTCCCTGGCTATTTCTTCCCACACTATTTAGTTCCCCGGAACCCTGTCTAGCAGGGCAACTGATGTGATCCCCGGGGTAAATTTCCTTTCTCCCATCCAATCGTCAAGGTTTCTTTTGAAGAGGGCCAAAGAGGCACTCTGCTTGACATGCATGGGCAATCTATTCCAGAGTCTGGGGAGTCTCTGGGTCAGGAACCTATCCCTCCAGCATGTCTTGTTTATTGTGATGACAAGGTTTAGATTCCTGGAGCGTGTGGCTCTGAGGGATTTGGATTTCTTTAAGTGTAGCATGTCCAACAGCTCTGGGTTTGACATGGCCTTGTATGTTAAGCAGAGATTGCCTCTGAGTAGACGATATGCGACAGAGTATAGCTGGAGTTTCTTAAGGCAGTCAGCATAGGGCATCTGCTTTAGGCCTGTGATTCTTTTAGTGAGGTATTTCTGCGGCCTTTCCAGTTGGTGCAGATGTCTTGAGAGGTACATACCAAATGGGAAGTTGTATTATATAATGGGTCTAATGAGGGATGAGTACAGTGGGACAATGCCCTCCTTTTTTCTGGATGAAAAGCCCTTAGTGATGAGGTGTGCCACATAGAAGGATTTCCTGATTGTTGTGGTGATGTGGTTATCAAAGGTGAGATCACTGTCCACCTGTGTCCCTAAGTCTCTTATCACACTTTCAGTGTTTAGTGTACTGCCACCTATATGGTAATTCATGGGTACATGTTTTTTCCCAAAGGGGATAACTATACATTTCTTGGCATTGAGCTTGAGACCATGGCTCTGGCACCAAGCACCTGTTTCTGTAAGGCCCTTTTGTAGAGTATCCACATCATTTGGGGATTCAATAATGGCTCCCAGTTTGCAGTCATCTGTGAACTTTGTTAGCCAGAGTCCCTTAGTGTTAGCCTGTACTACAGAGAAGTAGATGCCAAACAAGAGTGGTCCCAGGACTGAACCCTGAGGTGCTTCACTTGTCACTTGTCTGGAGCTGGATTTGGAGTCGGCTACTTTTACAGTGTGGGTTCTATCAGTAAGCCAGTTAGAAACCCATTGGGTGACATAGGGATTAATGTCCAGCTTAGTAAGTTTATCTATGATTCCAGAGTGGGGGATGGTGTCAAAGGCCTTGGCAAGGTCTAGAAAAGCTTGATTAGCATATTTCTGAGCACATAAACATATTGAATGCCAAGAATAGGAACAATGCTTTGCACAGACGTTCTGTTCTCTGCAACAATTTAACATTTCTTTTCTTAGATTCTTAGGTTATATAGGGACTAATAACAACAAAAGTCTTTACAGAGCTTTAATTTCATTAGAAACAACGTTGCTGGAAGGTAGGATTAAATGCCTGCAATTTTCTAGGAGTTAATAAAATACAGAATTTTAAAATCCATTTGACAAAGTGTAAGTTGAAATGGTTTACTATGGTATATTCGAAAGGGGTCAGGTTGAACAGTTGCAACATCGAAAAATAATGTTGCATTTCAAAACAGCAGAAGTCAAAATGTCGAAAATAGGAAACAGGGAAACGTGTACTCAACATTTTCAACATTCCCACCTTCCACCCATGTTATTCACCTCACCTCTACTCTTTAGCAGGGGGGCTACACCCCCTGCATCCCCCATGTGAGGGACTGCTCCCCCGCACCCCCTGCATATTAAATATATCAACACCGAGATTGCACTACAGTGAGGAAATGGCCTACTTCTCTGCTCTTCACTGAACCACGACATCCTGGCACAGTCTCGTCACATCAATTGCTGAAAGGTCAGTTGTACCATGCAACTTGACTGAACATGATCGACCAATTTTGGTTTGGTTTTCTGTCCCATGGAAACCGTGATTTCGTACATCAGCTGTTCAACTTACTGCAGTTCGAAGTCATAGTAAACTGTTAAAACCTTATTGAATCATGTGATTGCGCATGAAGTCATATGACTGCTTTTAATCATTTAAAGAACAAAGTAAGTCACTCCTTAGTAGTTGTTTATTCTAGATTTTGTTCCAGACTTTGGCTATAGAGCAGTTCCCTCTGAAGTAAGATGCATGATCTGTGGCTGGATATCAAGTTTAGCTGTTTGGAGCCATTCAGAATATTCACATTTTGCATACACTGCTTAGCTAGGAATATAGGATGTTCTGACTTTTCTGTTTTTTAATTTCAAATTGAAAGCCACTGCATGGTCTGTACTATTTAGATTACATTTTAATTATGCAGTGAACAGTTTTTTTTTATTTTTTTTTAACCTTGCCTTCCTCTTCATCTTTAGTCATAAATTTCATCTGTGGAGGAAGGTTGTCAAAGCAAGTAATCTGACACAAATTACTCCTGAGATCAAAACTCTTACATCAGTTACAGACCAACAGTGGGCTGTCTACTACAATACCAAAACTGGACAATGCTTTCTTAGGTACTGGCTGCAGGCAACAAAAGTAAAGATGACATCATTTCATGCTAAAAAGACTATTAACTGACATAGAACACATGTTTCAGTGGCTACAACTATGATAGAACTGCTCCATTCAGGCCATAAGAATTCCTCCTCCTTTAAGATGATAGGTAGCTGACAAATGGTTTATTAACTTCATGAGACAGTGCATAGGTTATAATCAAGGAATCAATCATACACAAACTGAACCCATTCCAATGACTGTTGAGCGCTCTTTGTCACAGGCACTTTTTCAGTGCACAGTGTTTCAGGCACGTACTAAAACATAAATTTGGGTCTCTTGACTCAGATAATATCCAGAGTTCATAAAGACTGGAGCATAGTGCACTGCCTTACCAGTATCCAGCTTATTCAGTTATCCAGTAAAGGAGGTTTATTAACCAGCCATCTGATAACAGGCCCTAGATATTTCCTTGTATAAAGGTGAAACCTCCCTAGCTTTTGACAAGTATTGTCCTCTTTCACTCATCACTGCTTTCTAAAATTATGGAAAAGTGCATTTGTCATCAACTTCTTCAACGTTATCTCATCTGAAAGCGAATATTAAATATGTACTATGGTTTCCGACACCAGGATGGTTCTAATATCACTCCTCTTTACACAGTAGACTACATCTAAAGCAAACTTAAGGACAGCCAGTTTACTGACTCATCTTTTCTGGATCTCTCAAAAACCTTTGATAGTTTGTTTCAGACTAAACTCCTTAGTGGTCATCACTCCTTTGGACCAACGTTTAATGCTACTAAGTGATCTTGTACGTAGAATGCAATCAGTCATGTTGAACAGGACTTTGGACAGATTTCTCCTGGTTGACCTTAGTGTGCCACAGGACTTTATATTCAGTCCCCTTTTACTCAGAGTAACTCTAATTGACATTGTCTACCACTGCTGAGAATCTCAGCTCACACAAATTGCATATGACTATCTAACAAATCACTGGAACCACCACGAATGAATAAAACAGACAATTTATTGTTGAGAAAAACAAGCGCTTTCACGCACTTAACTAGCAGCGCCTATCAGGTTACATTAAACAAAGTTACTCCTTGTCCTTATATACTAAGCATACGCCTTAATTAACAACTAATTAGGGCAAATAGAAAACAGTTCACAGCACATTAATAGAATTTAGTCACACTTTAAAAACAGTCATAAATAAACCTCTCCTGAGCTTAATCAAAAATAGCATATATTTAATTGACATTAAAATATAAAAATAACACACTTTCTTATCCTAACAATGTTTAAGAATGCTTCTAAGTCAGTAATGCTCAATCTAAAATGAAACCAACATCAAAACTAGTCCTTTAGGAATACAAATGGGGGGGGGGCCTTAGAAATTTAGAAACTACTCTTGTCAACACACACAGACAGACATTAAAAGGTATAATTATGTATCATGCACGCTTCTAATGATAGAGTTTCAGCCTTAATATACATATTTGAATAAGCCATGTAGTCATCCAACATCTCATTCATCAAATTGTTATAAAAACCAACATCCATAATTGGGAAGTCAGCTCTCTCAACTCCCGAAGCAGTCCTGAAAGGTCTCTATTCCCGCCGCCACTGTCCACTTTAGACACTGCTCACTGTTGGTTATTGACAAGGTAGATACAAGGTAGATCCTCAGATTGAGCAGAGACAGATTGAGCAGAGTTGAAATGATACTGTTAGAAATTCAGTTACTGATTCATTAGTTAGGTTGTGCTATTTTGTGTATTATTAGTTTCATTGGTTCTCTCCTCTCTCTCCTGAAGCAATTTCCTATTAAAACCTCGTATAAAAGATGATTGGATTGGAAGTGGAAATTCAGTCCCCTTAAGCTTCCTAAGCTTAATTTGTTCTAGTTTATTACAGAACATTATTGTTGCTTTCAACATGTTGTTCAGTTAGACACACAAAAGTCACTCTTATATAATAAAGTCATATTCTCGGCTCACCCTTCAACTTAGTGATAAGAGCTTCAGGTTACTAAGCATTTATATACTCTACCTTGTTTAATTAACATAAAATTAGGGCAATACTAAAAACAGCAAACAGCACATTAATAGAACACAGCCAACATTTTAAAAAGTCACACTAAAATAAGTCACCATAAAACCCTGAGAAAATAGCATATAATAGCAATTATTTACAATAAAAAAAATAAAAATAAATTTCTTCTTTATCTAACAATGTTTAAGAATGCTTCTAAGTCAGTAATGCTCAATCTAAAATGAAACCAACATCAAATTGATCAACTGTAATAAAAACTTAATACAGCATTTTTCTGCAAGAAAAAGTCCTAAACCTCAACCTTATATCCCATGGGGGTTTTTTCACTTTCTCCTTACATAGCAACCTTTCAGATTTAGGCAGTTACTGTATCTAAAGGTGCATATGACACTACCTTCCTTTCTGTCTCTACTTCCTCTGCTATCAGCACTAAATTTAAAGACATATTTTAGTCACTATAGCTCTTTCCCAACAATAAATATTGCTGTCTTAATGGCAATATAGCCATATCTATGTTGTTTGCTGATAAATAGAGCCACCCTTCAAGGCAAACACCTCTTAACTCCAATGCTGATTCAAAATCTAGATTAACCCACACCTTTCTTAACATTGCCTTTTGTGACAAATTCCTAGTAAACAATTAGAATATGAAAACCTCCTAGAATGCATGATTAATAATAAGCTAACATGTGTATTAATAATCTTATTTCTAGATTAAAGCAAAGCCATTAGAGATTATACAGAGAAAGCATTTTTCTCATTGACTCTCCATTTTACCACTGCTATTACATGCATACTTTTGTGTATAGTCACAGGTCTTCAGTCTTCCTTACATCAGAAACATTAGTAGGCTTACAGCACACAGTTAATTTCACTACTGGGTACCATGGCCATACTCATCACTGTGTTTTGCTTTGTGAACTTCAATGGTCGGAAATTGCAGGCAGTTTAGCTCTGATTTAAGTAAAATTTTCCAAGAGAATGTTTTATATTTCTCCATCTACTACCCTTACTTGCAGCATCACTCACTGTGAATTTGGACCTTTGATAGGTTGACATGTTGGACACAATTTCCATCTAATGCCCTTATTTATTTTCAGTTTACTTTTTGGATCTATAATTTTGAACAGTCTGTGAAATAGTCCACATGACAGAAACATATTGGACCTTATATTAACTAATGATGAAGTATTAATTAAACTTGGAAGATGAGTCCACCTTTGGAAACATCAAAGCATGTATCACTTAGAGTCACCATCTTAAGTTCTTTAATTATTTTATTTATTTATAGTTGTTTACCTTAGTTGTGAACTGGTCAGTATTGACCAATTTCAGGCTCATCCTGGGTAAAACAAAAACATTTCACAAATAAAAAATACAGAGATGTAAGCAATAACAGAATACTTCAGACTAATTACATAGAAAAAAAACTGTGTATATACATTCCAGAGAACAAGAACAGTGCACTGTACAACCAAGCAGAGTGTAATCTATGATATATACAGTTTGAATATGTGTCAGTCTTCAGTGAATCTTGAGAGAGGTGAAAAAAGTCAGAAAGAAGACAGGTTTGGTGCTATGTCCTTTGTTGAAGCAGTTGCATTTGGCTTGGTTGAAGAAGTGCATTTGGAGTTGCATTCTAAATTTGGAATAAGAGGTGATTTCCTTAATGTCAGTGGGGAGAGCTTGCCAAAGAGCAGGTGCCTGAGAGGAGAAAGAATGTGCAGTGCTGTGGAGTTAGGTTCCAGGGGAATGAGAGTTGTTGTGGCTTGTGGGTAGTGTCATAGGTTGTATGAGTTTTTTTGTGAAGTCTAGCTGCAAAGGGAGTAAATGGGCAGTGTTGGAGTAGTATGCAGTATTGGGGTCCTAATACTAGGTTAAATCTTTGTTTTATGGGTAGCCATTTTGCTTTTTATAGGGTGATAGAGTGATGCTCACAGAGAGGCAAGTTTGTAATGAATCGACAGGAACTGTTAGAGATAGTATGGAGCGTGGACATTTTTTTCTTGGAAGCAGAAGCAAAAGTTGGGAGCCCATATTCAAGTTCAGAAAGGAGAACTCTTTTCCCAGTGGGTGCTCTGGCTGGTTAGGATAGAAAACAGGAGATCATTTGGACCAAGAAGAGGAGGGAGTTTATTTTGGCTCTCACTTTGTCTATGTGGAAGTGTAATCTCAGTGACTGATCAAGCCATAATTCTAGGCATTTGAAGGTGGAGGTTGTCTCTATGCAATGGTTGTGTAGGTCATACGAATACGTGTTGATATCCTTAATGTCAATAGGGAGATCTTGCCAAATAGTAAGTGCCTAAGAGGAACCTTTATATTGATTATATTATTATTATATTAACTGAGAGAGCAGTCATTATAAACTTTGATATAAATAAGGGGAATGTAAACAGTTTAATAGAGGACATTAAAAGCTATGGGAAATAAAGAACATTAAAAAGCTATGGGAAGAAATTAATCTAGAAAAAACTAGTGATTATGAATGTGCATTTTCCAATTAAAAGTATAAGGAATATCCTGAACTATTCTGGTTTCCCATCCAACTGTCCAAGTTGCACTTGACTTGGGTTAGGGAGGAACTCTGCTTCACATGAATGTTCCATAGATGGGGTAGTATCTGAGATACATAGCTATCTCTCCACCAGGTCCTATTTATATCACAGGCAAGGTTTAAGTCTTTAGAATGGGTAATTCTGGTGCTGTTTGTTTTGTGGATACGCAAGAGGTCCATCAGAGTGGGGTCTGACAATGCCCTGTATTCCAGGCATAGCTCTCCCTTCAAAAGCCTGTAGGAGATAGAATACAGGGATAGGGCCTTGAGGCGGTCTGCATAAGACATATTACTTACACCCTGTATTCTTTTAGTGAGGAACCTCCATGGGCATTCCAGTTGTTGGATATGCCTGGTTAGGTACATACCAAAGGGGGCATTGTACTCAACGATAGGTCTGATGAAATGTGGAACAATGATTTCCTTAGACTTAAATTCTATACCTTTGTTTATAAGTTGCAGTTACTATAGACACATGATGATCAAAGGCTAAATTACTATCTATCTGTGTCCCTACAGTGTGCAGTTCCTTGCCTTGTTTATAATTCGACTGTGCGCTGTACCACCATACTCATGTGTGGTTACCCTATTCTTAAATCTGTTTTTCCCCTTATACTTAGCCCTAAACATTACCTTACTAAAAACCCTTTTCTTTAAAAGTATTAGTACACAAGGCAGATACACACACAAACAAACACACACATATAGATGCACACAAACACACATGCATACACATACGCATACAGTACATAGACAAACACATACACATAGCACAAAAAGTATCTTTTTGCCTGATTCTTTCTCTAACCCTAACTCAGTAACACATGCACAAACACATACTCAAAAGCCCACACACACATACACACACACACACACACACACACACACACACACACACACACACACACACACACACACACACACACACACACACACACGTGCATGCGCAGACACAAATACATATCGCACAACCTATCCCCTTGACTACTTTTTATTAAAAAACACCTGTACCCAAACACAACTCACAGTCCACAAAACCATTCAATCCTCCATTTATTGACATATCCTGACATATCCTGTTAACGAATGAAGCATTTGATTTAAAGTTTCAGCAGTACACTTTATTGATTGTTCATCTGTTCATTTAGTTGACAAAGTATACTGCAACTATATATGTGCGCGCGCGCACACACACACACACACACACACACACACACACACACACACACACACACACACACACACACACACACACACACACACACAATATCAGTCCATCAGATGTAACACCATTACATAACACAATATACAGACTCCACAAAATGTGCCTAAAAATAAAATTAATCAAAATGCATATCTTGTAAAAGGGGTTAATGTAAGTCATGCTTTCTGCATGACAATCTCCCAGCTAAAGAACTGCACATACTTCAAACTCAGTGCATTACAAATGACAAAAAATAAAAACAATGTTTTTGCTGGAGTGTACAATCACCCATTATTGTCACAGCAACTTTAAAGATCCAAACTCCCAGGTAATACAAATGTTTCTACAAGACAGTAGTCCAGTTAAATGAGACATCAGATCACTGAGTAAAAACGTCTCTCTTGTGGTATTTTCACAGACCAAAGTCCCATACACTAGCCAGTAGAACTGCATAGGATCCACAGTACACCAGCTGGTAGCACCACCAGGAAGTAGACATAGGAACGTGGATTGTGTTAGTGTGTTTTGTCTACCATATAGTAAAGTAGGACACCCCTTTAAATTATTGGACACAGTTTATTTTTGCATGGCAAAGTAAGTAGCACCACCTGATTAAGTGACTTGCTCAAAGTCACACAGTAGGCAAACGTAGGTAGAACCAAACCATTCATCCGTGACTACAGGAGCAGCTCATTAAGGCCTTTAATGCCTTAATCCTCTGCACTAACTACCAAACATTCATATACTTCTTCACTTTCTGAAAAGTGATTATAATCAATAATACCACTGGCTAGCATTTCATAATGTTTATGGTTCACAAAAGGCATGTTGCTGGAAAACATGTTGTTCTATTAACTTTTTAAGTGAATTGGAATAATCTACCTCTGTCTCCAGCTGGAGCAGAACATCTCCGATTGATTTTGCCTCATATTTATGCTCTGTCCATCTTTTACTTTTTTTCTGATAAATCACTGAGGATTTCAGATTTGTAGTATTTATTGTTCATAACATGCATGCCCATGCAGCAGTTATTGTTCTGTTAATACTGTAAGTGATTTGGAGTTGCCAGGAACTTAAGGCTGTGCTGCCTTTATGCACTACTTCCTGTAGTCAAAAGTACAGGGTTTGAATCCTTTCACCCATATTTGCCTACAGTGTGACTTTGAGCAAGCTGTAATTGATGGTCACATCTGTGTGTATCTGTACAAATAGTTTGACCCTGCCTCTCACTTATCAACTTGTAACTTATGAATTAGTATAGTGAATTAATGCTGCTGTTTCCTGCACCAAGGGTGTTGTGTTTAAATCATTTGTCTCCCTTTTCATTTTAGTCTGGCTGTTGTTGTAGAGGGTTAAGACTGTGATATGTTGTTCCTGTAATACAAAGTTCAATACACAGAGTCCTCTTTTATCTACTGTGGGACTCTGATCAAGTCATTTAACCAGGTAGCATTTTGTGGCTAATGGAAACATGGACTAGGTTCCTCAATGGTCCCCTAGCCTAGCCTAGTAACTACTTATGGATCAGGGTGTTTATAATGCATAGGAAATAAATTGATTGTGGCAAACAGGAACATCAGCACATAAGGCATGTGCTTTGGGTATGAGCCTTATTTTCTTTGCTTTATTGAGCATTGACAGGGTGTTTATTATTTAGCTGTGAATATGCTGGACAGCATGAAGTCTGAGTTTAAGGTTAACATTTTAACTATAAATCCATTTAAATTTTGCTTGTTCTTTGCAGGCACATAGGTGAGAAATACATTGTGTTTGAGTTATAACAGTTTGTCTAGCACTTAGTGCAGATGGATAAGGTTATGAGCTAATAATGATAAGGGGGCTGAAAATGGCAAAATGGGTAAGATGTTTACTTCACAGATGCAAAGTACAGGGCTTGATTCGCACCATTGAAGAGGAACTGGCTACTCAACATGGCTTGCTAGAGTAGATAGCCTAGTACTCACCTATGAACTTATGAGATGATTCATGGAGTACAGTGTTTGATTCCCTCAGCCTTCATTTATCTTCAGTGTGACTTGACCAAATTACTTTACTAGAGAGTATTCCTAGGCTGCTCCTAAAAAGGGACACTTGTGTCCAGTGGGCTGTTTCAGGATGTTAGCAAACATGTAACACATTAGTCTTTTAAATTCTTATACCCTTCACATAGCTGTTAATTACTGCTTCACTATATGCTGTTTCATTATGCACCCCTGTGTGTCTCTTGTAGTTTAATGAGATATCAGATGCATTTTTCACTAAATGTGAGTTTCAAGGGGAAAGAAGTTTACTGTTTCTCATGCTAAGTCTATTTTCAGTGTGCAAGAGTCTTTTGTTTTGAAATTGCCTACTGGTGTTTTTGCTCTAAAATTTGAAATAAAAGTTTTAAATGAACTCCAAATTTCTGTGATGTGTAAAAGTAAAGAAAAAATAATTTGTAGACTGACTGGCTGATAACGGAATATTGGTATGAGTTTTGGGGGTCTTGATCATTATTCTGTATTGCATTCCATTTGGCCATGATCTGGCACTCTATGACTGAAGGCATTATCAAATATTTAGGTAAGTCAGACTTGTACTGAATGATGTCAGACGGGATACATTTTTCTGATGACAGGGAAGGCATATGGAGGTCAAAAATCAGATGTAGGTGTCCTGCAAGCATTGAAGCCCCCTCCCCAAAAAGACAGTCCTTGGGATTCATGAACAATCATGCAGTCTTTGCACGAAGCCTACACGATGTTTACTTCTTAGCGCAATCAGCAGCAGTTTTAATTACATATGGATGCTGCTCATCACTAGCACAAATACAAGCACATTTCCATGGCCAGCAACAGTGGTGGCAGCCATGAAACCATGCTAAGCAGCACAGGCAACACAGTAAGCAAACAGGCGTGTCTACGGGCACACTTGTTAAGCATGCTCATGTGGATAGCATGAAGAGCTACATGAGGGAAATAATGCAAGCTGTATAAAAGCAAGGAAAGTGTACTGAGCATACTGTGCACACAAATGAAAAATATGAATACAGAAATAAGTAAGATGGAATGTGAAATGCCAAGGGCAAAATGGGTTACCATACAGGAAAAGTGTACTGAGGATAATGTGCACAGAAATCAAAGAGATGCATACAGAAATATGTATGAGAGCAGGGTAAATGTTCAAAGTCTTATAATTGTTATGAAGATGCTTATGTCACAAAGACAAATTTATAATAATAAAACTTTGCAATGTGTATGTCAGAATACATAATGGTTTTCAAAATTCCTAAGTAAATGTAGGTAAATAAAAGCAGACACGACGGTATAGGATGTGATAGTTACACAAATTCCCATCGTAACAGGGAAATTACATGACATATGAATGTCATTGACATGTTGAGTTGAGATGATAGTTCATTACATAGTGGGATATTTGCACAGAGTGCATTTCATCAATATAGCATAGGAATGGATCAGAAGCCACAATTTCCTTTTGCAAGAATCAGACCCATGACATCAATGACCTGTGTATTAACTGTGTACTGCACAGAAATAGTCCTAAAACATGTATGAGGAGGAGCATCCTTGATGGGAATGTTGCAGCACACTCTTCCAATAATTATACATCCTATATGTAGGTGTGATGATTTTAATATGTTTTTAAGTTATTTAACAAACCAGATACAAAGCTTTATGTTATGCCACGAAAAGTAATATTTGTAAGTGAAATTTACACACAGTGGTAGTCTGGAAGCAAACTATCGCTTTAAATGTGAATTTATTAACTTATTGACCTGGATTGACAATGTCCACCAAGTCCAATATAATGAAACATTACTGATATTGTGATATTCAACATTTCAACATCTATCTCTAGAAATGACTTAAAACAAAAAAAAAAGGTATGTATGTTACGTAAAAAATCTAAGCCTCTAAGCCTTACACTTCAACATGTGCCCTAGAGGAGAGAGTCTTATCATGCCAACGTGCGGGGAAGCCAACAACCAAATACTTTAGGAAATGGCAGATCATTTTCATGCCGCTTAGAACAAGAATTTTAACCAATGATACGGCAATCATTCAATGCTGAACCCTGTATCAAAAGATTCCTGAGTGTGCTCACCCACCCACCCACCACGATTGAATTGAGTAGCAACTATATCTATCTCTCTACTCCTACAAATCAAAGAGGCAGATAAAAAAAAAAAAAACAAACTTTCAAAACAGTGGATACTGAAACACAACACACCACCTCCTTTTACCCAGATTCGACACGGAAAGCGCAAGCAGAAGTTCGATATTACTATTTGATTTTAGACTTTTTGGTCCAGATGTTAGCATTAAAGTGTTTCTTCTGATAATAATAAGATGTGCAATTTAGATCAAGGTGATGAAGTTGCATGTTTTAAGAAAAAAGTACTTTTTGATGAAGTAGAAAATGTTTGTTTTTCAAAATGAGCCAATAATAAAAATACCAGCAGCAGAAAAGGAGGAGGTTTTGTGATATTTAACACAGAAGAATATGTTTCACTAATGCTAAGAATGCTAGGAGACACAGACACATATATTAAGATTATTTTTTTTGTCATTGAATATCCCCAGATACCTGATATAAAAGCACTACCCAAAATGCATAAGAACTTGTCTCCACCTCCCATTAGGCCTATTGTCGATGGAGAAGGATGGAGGCCCATCATGGATAAAATTCCCACAATTTTAAAGGACAGTTATCAATTGCTAGAAATAATAGATCATTTTGAAGTGGAACTACAACAAGGGACCCACTTATTAGTAACATTAGATATACAAAATCTATTTACGTGTATTCCAAATGAGCAGGAATACAAATGTTTTTCTTTCCTAGGGGCATGTATAGATGTTTACAGAAGGTGTTGTTGCAATGCACCCCCTGCGAATACATATGCCAAACTAGTAGTCAATTTTTGGGAATTATATAGAAAGAAAAAAAAAAAAAATGTATTAGCCTGACAGCATGCATCATCCCAGATATTTTTAAAGGCATTATAAAAAGCCAGTTTATGAATTAAAAAAAAAAATTTGACTTTTGGACTACAGCTGATAAACATGAAAATTTGTTCATTTCAAGGGCTATAATAAGACATTAGTAAAGAAATTGGAAACCAAGTAACTGAGGTTCAGTTTTAAATAAGAGATCAACTATGAGGTATCAAGAGAAAGTCCATTTTTGTTACTACATACACTAATGATAACAGAATGATAAAAAATATATAGTAATCACTGACAAGGTTACACAGTATATGACAGAACATTAAAATTAGTAGAACAGAAGGAACTACAATGGATATTAAAATGAGAGCACATCACCCTCCAGATTAAATCAGCATGTTCATATTCATATATATATATATATATATATATATATATATATATATATATATATATATATATATATATACCCTTACAACTATATACTTAAACATATATTCTATTTATTTGTATATAAAAATTTTTTATAAATTTCATTACTAAAGATGTTTTTATATTTATATTTAGAATAATATGATTTTATCAGTTATGCTATATATAAGATATAAATTGTATTTTTGATGATTTTAATTTATTAACCAATTAATGAGTTAATTATGTTAATTAAGCACAATGCACAAGCTATATAAACTAATTTATTTGAGCAAATAATGGAATCTGATGTGTAGTAAGCTCTGCTTTAAAAAATCATTCATCTTTTTTTATTTTTTTAAAGAAGAAAATTTCAAAATATATACACCGTTGGTTTATTTTGAACTTTATATGTATGTGTGTGATACAAATGTGGGAGCAAAGTGTGACATAAATAATACCCTTGAGTAAGGTACTCCTGACTGACACAGTTATTGTACCAACAGATAAGAACAGAAACAAGCACCACACCATGATACAATGTATTCCCTATATATGTGCCTTGTTGACATCTGCCATAGGAGGTAGCTATGGGTATTGTCACCAACAAATTAAATTAATGTGTGAATTAAGAATGGATTTCTGAGAATGAATGTCATATCAGCTTGTCAGACTAATGGGAATTAAATGAGTATGTTCATGTGCACACAGCTGCTATCAGTCCTATTTCAATGTTCTGTGGTCAAAGATGGCTTATCTGCATGTCTGTACACATACTACCCAAGAACTGGAGCACACTCCTGTATACCACAGTACGTAATGCATGTGAAAATGTGGTACTGTCACCATTACATTGGCAGAGGAATAGGAACTCCAAAGCTATGTTGAGATGTGTTTGTGTAACATACCAAAGGATAGGACTAATATGAAGTTGCTGTGGTTGTGGTTGTTGTGTGATGCTAGTACATTCACACAAAATGAATCCTTATGCTAGAACTGAACATCTAGATGTATGGCTCCTCCAAATAAAATGGCTGTTAATCACATTCACCACAGTGGAACTGTTATCACAGCTGTTGAACTTCATGGATGTGGAGTCATTTAATCAGCTTTACTATATTTATTTACTTATTTATGGACATTTGATTACCAGGAAAATCACACTGGGTGGAAGCCCATTTTCAGCAGAGACTCCAGGAGAAAAGCTCCAAATTATTGCAAAGAATTTTAAGAACAATAATTTTATAATCTTCAAAAGTAAAACAAAACATCTGTACTTTAAATAACGATAACAAATTATATGTAATATAAAAATATTGGTTAATAATTGATATACGATATATGACAAACATTTAATATTTATAGAAATTTTAGACAGTTTGTAGAGAAATTCAAAGTAAGTTAGTCTAATGCAAATAGGAATTGAAAAAGAAGTGAGAGAGAAAGTCAATGAAGAGAACAAGATAGCAGTAAGGAAGTAAGTGAAGACGGAAGAGTAAGGAGGTGTAAGGAACCAAAAGGTACTTGTTCACATTTAGAGATATAGTTTATTCTTGTTTTGAGCAAGAACAGAGCCAGATTTTAGCTAGGAAGTCTTTCAGAGTGGTTTTGAAAGATAGGTTGGAGGGTATAGAACTGATGGATACAGGTATGGAGTCCCAGGCTTAGCAATCTTGTATGAGTACAGACAGTACCTAGCAGATTTGCTAGGTCTGTAGGCAGACATGAGTTTTTGTCACTGGATCGCAATGACCAACAGGAAACATAGTTGTATAGAATATTTTTTGTGCTGGACAGGGAGATGGATGCTGGATACTTTTATAGGTGATAAGAAGTTGTATATATATTAGTTGATATAGTAGTTCTAACCAGTTTTGGCTTTTCAGTGCTATACAGTGGTGGGTTCTGAAAGTGATATATGCTGCAAATTTAGCAACTTTGTTATAGAATTCTTTAAGTTTTAAGTTTTCTGAAGCCTGGAGGTTAGTAAGGATGGGAGAGCCATAAAGAAGAGTGGGAGGAGATGCGTACTGGCAAGTGTAGTTTTAGTTGCATTGGTGAGAAAGTTTTTGCCTCTGTAAAGCATCCCTAGTTTTTGATTTGTTTTTTCTTACGCGATTTTGTACATGCAGGTTGAATATGAGATTATTGTCTACTATCACCACTAATAGCTTTCTATGAGAAGTGACTTTTTTATGAGAGAAGGATAAGGGGAAAAAGTAGTAGTTTGGTCTTTTTTGGGTTGAGCATGAGTTGTGAGTTACGAAGCCATGCTTCAGTGGCTGTTAAAGCTTCCTGAGTAATATTTTGGAGAGGTACCATGTTGTCAGATGTGCAAATGAGAGTGGCATCATTTGCATATTGTATTAGGGTAGCCTGTTGTGTGGATGTTTAGAGGATGTTGGTAAAAATGTTAAAGAGGAGGGGACCAAGGACAAAGCCTTGTGATACACCAGTAGAGAATGGGAGACAGGGATAGAGCGTGGAGTGACATTTTACTGATACCTATTGAACAGGTAGCTTCTGACCCACAGAAGGGCGGGCTGAGAAAAACCTAGTGAGGACATTTGAAGTAGAAGTCTGCTGTGACAAACTGTGTTGAAGGGTTTAGACAAATGTAGAAATAAGGATGAGACGAGCTTTCCATTATCCCTAGCTTTATTAACATCATCTATATAGGGCAGAAGGGCAGTGCTTATAGTATGGGAGGGACAGAAGCCATGTTGTGCAGGTCATATAAGTTCATCCTGCAGGAGATACTCTAGCAATTGTTTTCAAACACATTTTTCTAGTACTTGGGTAATGGGGAGATAAGATTGCTATAGGTCTAAAATTATTAATGTCTGTTGAATTTCCTCCTTTGTGCAAAGGGATAATGTGTGACTTTTTTTCTAGAGAGAGGGAACATGGGATTCCTGGAATGAGATATTTTTAAGGATTGATACAAGACAGGCAATGCTACTGGCTGCTATTTTTAGGTACTTGCTTGGCAGGTCATCAGCTGAAGAAGAGCATGGTTTAAGTTTAAGAGTAGTTTTACATAGGATGTGGGCACAGGTAAAGGGGATGGGGTGATATATGGCTGTTGGGCAGGGTTGAGATTAGATGTTGAGGAATCCTTGGTTAGAGATGCTGTGCTATCTGCAAAATAAAAGTTGAACTGTATTGCATTTTCGAGTGGTGAGTTATCAGTAGAAAGGTTTGGGTTTAATTTTTAGTTGGGATGTAAGATTTCTTTAATGGATGTCCAAAACATTTTCAGGGTTGTGTTTAGCATTATTCTGAAGTTTATTAGTCTAGCTTTTTGTCTTCATTTATTTGTTTTTAGCATCATTGAGAAGCATTCTGAAGTTTTCAAAATATTGAGGTGTTTCATATTTTTGCCATTATTTCCATGTTTTTTCTCTATCCTACATTAGCATTCCACTCTTTTTGGATAGCCAAATTGCATTCTTTGCTTTTAGTCTCTTTCTTCTAGGAAGTGCAAGGCAATTTAGGATATTTAGAAAAGTTGTATTGAATTAATTTACAGTATTTTCTAATGGGAGGGGTTTTTAGGAAGTTCTGCTCAATATACAATACTTTAGTAATGATGGTTTCTGGTTAAACTTGGAAAGGTTTGAGTGTTATTTTATAAATATGCTGTTGAACTGTATATGAGAGATGTCTGGTCGTATAGATTGGGAGATGTTCACTGAGAGAGTCTGACATTGTACCTGTGGTGGAGTATTTTCTAGGGTCTGATGCTAGGATTCTGTCTAATAGGGAGTTTGATGTCTTGCTATAATGTGTAGAGCTATTAATTAGCTGTATGAAACCATATAAGTTGATGCTAGATGCAGGGAAGTTAGTGTTTACGTCCATCCAATTGGTGTTTATATCATCTAGTACCATTTTTCTTTTGGAAATGTTATGGATATCCAACACAGGATATCTTCCAGTATAGCTATAGTCTTGCTAGGAGGGATGTAAAGGACAGTAATAGAAATGTATTTATAATTATTTATTTTGAGGAAAGCAATAAGAAACTGCTGAACTGAATGTTGGTGTTGGTTTGCTGTAAGGGGAAATGTGGTAGGTATTGGGAAACATTAAAGCAATACCACCACCTTTTCTCTTTATACAGTCATTATGGATGATATTATAGCCAGGAGGTATTACTTTGGAACCATTTATGCTGGGCTTAAGCCAAGTTTCAGTTACAGTGAAAACATCCAGCTTATGTTGGGTAATCCAGACATGTAGTTCAGCAGTTTGATTTCTTATAACATTTATTGCAACAAAAAATAGATCACCAGCGCTGGGATTTGGCTGTTGCTGGGTTACAGAAGTGTGTGGATAAATTATCTTTGTGTTCATTGTGATATGCGGGACCAAAATTAGGGTGTATATCTCCTCCTTGAAAGTTTTTATTATATTGGTGAATTATACATACTTGTTTTTTGGAGAGGATTTTTGTACTTATTTATTTATTTTTGGTTTGAGTTGACATGCAGTTAATGAGCCTATATTTGGAATACAGGTGAGGGGCTATATTAAATAAATTTGTTGCAATGTGTGCAGAGTGCAAAGAGGAAGTATGTATAGGTGGCTGGGACTGATTTGGAGAGATAGTGTGATATATTCTTGACTCATGATGGGATGAAAGATGGCACAGAATGAGAAGAATAGAGGATAAGCTGAAGAGTAGCATAATTAAATACAGAAATCTGTATTTTATAGATGTCAGGTAGTGGTAATAGCAATGAAGAAGGAAACAAGAAGTCGTGGGATAGTAGGATATTAAGTAATGGTGGAGTCTGAATGCTGGAAGAGGACAGGTAAAGCGAGAAGTATTTTCTGTAAAAGAAGAGAGGAAGGTTGTCCTGGTATCTTCTCTGGAATGTAAGGAATAGAGGGTTACTAAAGGCTAGAGTATAATAATGTAATCAAAATAAGAATAAATGAGAGTTTATTTGGGAAAAGAAAAAGATACAACGTTGAGTAAATAGGTACTATTAGGGAGGGTTGGGATTATAAATAGATATAGTGCAAAGCACTGTGGGAAGGAGAAAGATAGTTGGCAATGGGCTAAAAATTAAATAGAAATAGGGAAGGAGGATACAAGAAACAGAAGTGTATGTACAGAAATAATAGGGTCATTTGGAGAGAGTTTTGGAATAAGAGGCACAAGTGAAATCTGTATATGAGTAATAATATAGAAAAAGAGGGCACGTGGAAAATGGTGATAGGTAGGGGAGCAAAAGCTGAGTATAGTGAGACATCCCATTCTCAGGTCAAGGGTTGGGAGGGTGGCCTAATGGCTAAGGTGTTTGCCTTACAAACAGAAGGTGCAGGGTTTGAGTCTCACAAGGTATAATTGGCTAGGCTTAAAATGGCTTGCAAGGGCAGTTAGCTTAGTACTAATCTATGAACCTATGAACCTATTTATAACTGAGAGCAATAAGCTTATAGTCTGAAGAAAGCAATTAACAAAGAGAAGCAAGTAAAACAAGTTGTTTCTCATTTCCTGAGACTAAATAACTGACATGTGCAGTATACTCTACTGGTTAAGCAAAAGGGGGCAGTGGCCAACTTAGTAAGAGATCCTTATAGTGCACAGACTATTTTACAGAGATTTCTGATCACAGAATAGGCATGTATTTAACTGATAAGTTAATGGAGCAAGGTTCTTCATGATAAATATGCTCACATTAAACACTGACAAAATTCTCAGTAAACGTGTAGGTGCAGAGCCTTGTGGCAGAGCATGCAATATTGAGATCAGATGTAGTCACTGCAGGCTATTAAACACTGACAAAAGTTTCATTAAACTTGTAGGTATAGGACCTTGTGGCAGAGCTCCTGCAATATCAAGGTCAGCTGTAGTGGCCACTGGTTCTGCTCTATGAAAGAAGATAGTGACTGAGTAACTTTATCTGGCCTTAACCTTTATCTGCTAAAATTGATGGGCAGGCCTCTGCCATTCTATATGTGCAAAGTATAACTGGAGTGGATGTTTGTCCTGCAGAACAGTTAAGGACACAAATGTGTACAGTCACTCAATGCTGGTTTGGAACACTTGTCAAACAGTTGATAAAATCAATACTATAGTGAGATCAATGTATCTGCCACTGTAGAAGTGCACTGCAAATTGTAATATTCATGGTTATGTGAAAGCATTACATCATATGTATGACTCAAGGAATATGTGTCCTTTTAATTACTTAGAATGACTCTTGCTGTATGTTAGACAACATTGCCTGATGCTAGGTATATTGGAGTACACCTATAGCCCCTGCAGTGGTCACTGTGACAGTAGAATAACAATTATGTATAATGTGAATATAATCTTAAATTGAAACACATGCCTTACTTAGGCAACAACATACATTACATCATCTCATGTCCTTGGTCCTGAGGAGGTGTCTCATTACTACTGAAATGGAATGACAATTTAATCAAATGACAGCATTAGTCTTCAATACAGCCTTTCCAAAGGAAAAGTAGAGTATGCTCTTGTAACAAAAAAACAGCGTCCGTTAGTCTGCCTTTACTCTGTATCCTGCGCAAATGCTGAGGTAAAATAATTGAAGACTTTCTTATGGGCCATTTCTGGCTATGTGTGGCATCTGTGATTCTATTTTTTTTCTATTTTTTATCAGATTAAATGTGTGAAAGTGGGGGGACAAGAAAAGGGGAGTACACAGGGCAAGGTTGAACACTGTTTGTACTTGAGTCACTGGGCCCTTGTACATAGCTTGCACTAATTCGACCAATGCTTATAAGACTTTGAACCACTGCAGGACTGCCCAAATCTGATTTCTTGGGATCTTGTCATATGTTTTCCAAGTCTAGTTGTACTCTTGCCTCATCTCTATCTTGTCTCAACTCAACACAAGAAATCACAAGCTACATTTTCACATCTGCTGTGAACATTCCAAGCAGCATGTGACTTCAAACCCTACATCTTCTTTTGTGTTTCTTTGAAATAATTTCATTTAACCACTGTGCTACAATGATACTTACAGGCAATGTAGAAAATATTCTAATACTGTTGCTCAGAGTGCTGTAACAAAATGCACCTGTGAAAACATGAAATGTGCTACTGATGGCAAGACAACTTTAATTTCTCAGCTTGTACCTTGGGTAGTAGACTCTTGTTAACTACTTCTTTACACTGGAACTCAAGAATGCACTCTGCCAAAATGCATGCAGATGGGGAACACAAGTAACAAATATAATGTAAGGCTAAAAAAAGGAAGGATTGTAAATATTCCTAGATCTGTATGTGGTAAAACCTGAGCATATACATTAACTCTGTCAGATAGCACACTATCAGGAATTGAACCTTCAATTCAGTGCAATAACAGCACACACCCATGCTTGTTTTATATCCCTCTTTGCCACCAACACAGGACTAGAAAAGTCTTACTCTCTCATTTGCTTGAACATGTCTAGATCAATGTCATATTGACCAATATTTTAATAAAAGTCCACACCATTATAATTTCAGGTTGCCAACACTGACAGCTACTTCTTTTCATTTTTTCTGAACATCTCCTCCTCCTCTCATCCTAACTACAGAAATGCAATGTCATGACCATTTATTTGCATCTTTGTTACAATGTGTAATATAGGTGATCAGTACTTCAGATGGATTTTAAGGACAGGGTGGACAATGTGCTCTTAATACAATGATGTCAGTGTTGTTAAGGCTGTTCTCATAGCTCTCAGGGTGCTTATGCTTTTTTTTTTTCAAGAATACTTTATTTTACTTTCTTAATGTAAACATGTTAATTTGACAGATAACAATTACAGTGTTATTTAAAGCAGTAAAACAACAAAAACAGCCATGTAAAAACATACAAAGACAATCAAGAGAATAAAAAAACTCTAACTAACTATATACACGTATGTACAGTAAGTGCTACAATAATAAAGCAGTTGGTAATAAGAGAATAATAAAAAAGAAAACAGAGTCATGCTATTGGATTACTAAAAGGAGGCAATATAGGTTTATCACAAACATCTGGAAAATATAACCATCGGAGTGCTTACACCTTTATATTGTAAAGTCTACTCTGCATGATACAAACACATCAGAGAGAACAGTCAAGTATTGCTTGTTATTGTAGTCAGAGCAATCAGAAAAAAATTACAAGCTATTAACAGCTAGCTATTGTTATTACTCCTGCCTGCAATCCTAGGGCATGTGCATAAAATCATGTGGCTACCTACACCAAGTGATTTTTTTTGTATTCAGGAATGCTAAATCATTTCATTCCTTATTTGCATCTTCACAGTGCTCAGAGGGCTGAATCTATACTATAGAAGGGTAATGGTGTAGCTATGGAAGTGAAAGGAGAAGAGACTGATTGGATATGGATAGAATTGTACTGCTAGTTAGTTGGAGGAAATTGTTCTACAAATCACAACATTATTTCATGAGTTCTGTTTTCACTTTATATAAACTGCTTATATGTTCATGTTTAGAATGTATTTCAATATGCAATGGAAAAAATAATTTTGTGATATATACAATTTTAAAATTTTACTGCTGCTATACTAATCATATGGTAATTGTTACTGTGCTGTCCATGTTAGCATGGTTACTTCAGAGAATTGTATTATCATTTGCTACTGCATGATGGCCCCAACTATGTGGGAGACTCTTTGGATAGAATGAGTGTCACACTGGATCAGGCAATGTTTGTGATGGTACATCTGCTGGGGAGGGCTGGCATTCAATTATTTTTGGTGTTACCCTTGGCCTACTGCACCCCAACCCTGTGAGAATGATGATGATTGTGCAATGGGCTTTGTTTATTTGGGGTTGACTTATGGTTGCATACGTGTCTGGTGCATAGAGTGGATAGGTACAAGACTGACAGCATACAGGTAGTCTATCTTCTTACACATTTGTTCATATGATACAGGTTCCACACTTACCTTGACATTACTGCAATTATGAGTCGTGTGCTTTGGGGCAGTCTCTTTCTGATGCTATCTGTACACAGCCAATACATGGTAAGTAATGTTTGTGGACATCAGATACCATCATTTTTAATATTTGTATGCGATTAGTTTGTTATTTGTATTACTTTTTGCTGAGAGTGTGTACTTTCATTTGCCTCACAGTTACTAGATAAATGTGCTGACCTTTGAGTTTTAGATGACAAATGTGTCTGCTATCCTTTGCCTCTTAGCCAGGGCAAGTGCATAATCTGCAAGCCTACATCTGCCAGCTACTTCTGCAGCTAGATGTCCTACCTCAGATTCCTCATCTGTATATGCAGGAAGTGCTGGACCTGCCAGTGGTCCAGGAATGTGTGTCCCTGGCCCTTGCTGTCCAGTTTGCAGCTGTTTCCTCAAGATTATATTGTGCAACATGGCACAGACTTTGAGAATTTCTGCACAGCTACTTAGACTGCACTGCAGGGCATCCCCTGATGTGTCTAGATAGCAGAACTGTAACTTCAGCATGCCAAGCACATACTCTATGATGTTTCTAGTTTGAGTGTGGGCATTGCTCTACCCTTCATCTGTTGGTGTGTGTGCATTTCTGATGGGTGTCATAAGCCATGGTTCCAGTGTATAACCAGCATCACCCAGTAGATAACTTTGTGGAACATCACCCCTAGCAGACTTTGTGTAAAGCTGTGAGGTGTGCCATATGTGTGAATTATGATAACTGTCTGGGTTGTCTGCATAGACATTGAGGATGATCCCTCTTGCTTGGTATAAGTTTTCGTTGATCTTCCCTTGATCAAAGGTAGGGGCAGCAGAGGTTTTCTTATTAACACTGTATTACTCTATTATTTCAATATCATTCAGTTTATGATATATTAAAACAGGGTCTTAACACCCTTCTTCTCCTTGGACAAAGTCTAGCAATAGCATCAGCAGTATAGATTTGAGCCTGCTACTCATCAACATGCAAGAGAGTAGTAGCAGTCCCTAACATTGCTTATTTTTTTCTAAGTAGGATGTAACTGTATTCAAATAGATTTTGGTGTTCATGGCAAAGGGCTACACTATCTCTATATGGTTACTTATAGGTTACTGAATGACTGCACCATCTTGGATTGGTTCATTAGAATGTAATTCAGATGATTATGCCTTCATTAGCATACTCTGCTGCTTTCCTTTGTTTAGTGGCTTTACACAATGTATAGAGACATTTAATGAATACAAAATGGCATGTACCATGTGTGCATCACAGGGTGACTCACACATGACAGAAGCATGAAATGTAGATGTTTATGAATCTGGGCTAGTATGTTGTATGGAGTAATGTTTCTGATTTTTGTATGGCCTATGGGCTGTTAAAAAGCTGCTGCAACATTTATATATATATTTATTTATTGATTGACATTTGTTAACCGGGTTAGTCCAACTGGGCTTGGGACCCATTTTCAGTGGAGACCCAAGGAGAAAAGCTCCATGAAATACAGCAATTTTACAATAGAAGTTATACAATCACTAAGTAGTTTACACTAACAGATTATATTACTTAAAGAAAAGTTATACAGTGTTGAATATGAACAAAATTGATTTAACAATAGATATGTTAGACAAATCAAAAGAAGAAATTTAAAAGGCTCTATACCTGTATTATATTACAGGGTAGCAGTGTAATTACATATTTACATATTTACATTACTGGTTTGTTTCATCAGTGCAGGTATCAGAGATTTGGGGAGAAAAAACTGGCATGATTTGGTCAAATCAGTTGAAAAAAAATATGTATTATCTTTATTTTTTTATTTTTTGGTATTCATTGCAGTAAAGAATTAATTAATTCATTAAAAGGCATGGATTTTGTAATATAGTCTTAATGTGTTGCACTCTAGTAATATATTTTTATAGAACCTTCTTTACAGCCACTAGCAAATGTGAAGGGATTGACATTTGTAAGGTCACACACATAGTCTACAGTATTTGGCCTGATGATTAAAAACATCTGATCTGCAGCATCGATTATGCAGTCATTATTGCATATTATTGTGATATAGTCTTCTCTACAAGGTCAGATTGGAAAGAATTTCTGCATTTAGTTAAATGTTATCGTAGTCTAGCACTTAGTGCAGAGGACTAAAGCTCCAACTTATTAATGAGCCCCTTTCTGCACCAAGGGCATAGGATTTGACTTGTCCTCCCATATTGACCCACTGTGTGACCTTGAGCAAGTTCTTGTGGACAATTGTGAATTTGGGCTAGGCTCCTTAATGATCTCCAGGACAGCATACCAAATAACTAACTATAAACCTGTTTCTACTTTTTGCAGACATTTCCTATTGCATGGCTGATCTAGTTTAGAAGGTAGGTCAATATCATCAGCAAACCAATTTTTAATGTAACATAGGCCATTTATTTTTCGATAGCAGCAGGCACTGCATTTGTGGATGAAGCCCTGAAGTGCATAGTTGTTTGCCAACAGCAGCATCTGTATTAATTAATAGTTTTCTTAATGTGGAATTATTCAAATGACTTTTACTTCTGCATAGAGTGTGCATATTGACTTAACATATGTTATCAGGTAGTTAGTATTTCTTATGCTGTCACTACAAATGCTCTTATATTTAGACTGAGTTATGCATGACTGGGTCTTATGGTGTGATGCTAGTGATCTTTATGCAGCTTCATGTAGTTTATCCAAACCTACCAATATAGTACATGTAACATTTCTTTATAACAATAAGGGGTGTACACAGTCAAAATAGTGCTATAACTACTGACAGGGGCTATCTGTGGCTGAAAGTACCTTATGCTCTTATCATTTTAAACGTTCTTTAATCTGGCTATGCAGGACTAGTGTGTATGTCCATGTGAATTAAGTTGGATTACTTTACTATGGTTACTGTGTGTTTGTGTGAAACAACTTTAAACTATGTTACTTTGGTGATTTATTATTGTTATTAACTTTTGATACAGGCATCTGAAAATGAGGCAGTCAACATTGTACCTATATTTGCTGGATTTGGGGGATGTCTGTGAATGAAAAGGGCTGACCTTGCTAAGCTGATACAGTTAAAAAGTCATCTGTCTTTTTTTTCAAGATTAGTTTGTATTTCTGTAAAGCAAATTGGAATGCTTTAAAGTCACCATTTTTATCACAATCATATGTGAAATGTGTACACAGAAAACAAAGTGGCTGTAATTGATGACTACATGTGATAGTGGATTAGAATGGCAACAATTTGAGTGGACTTTTATGGCTGAAATGTTCTGAAGTGAGTACTTTTGTCATTAATATTTATTCATTTTCTTACATTTGTTTGCAGGGGTAGGGTACTGATGAATACCAATTCCAGGCTCAGCCAGGTGAAATGCAAACTATTTCATAAACGAAGAATACAGAACTGCAAGTAATAACACAGTAGTTCAGACTAATTAGAAAGACAAAATACTGTATGTATACATTCTAGTGAACAAGCACACTGCAATGAACAATCCCAGGAATTCAATAAACTCCATGTAGGCTTCACAAGATGCCTACATGGACTTTACATGTTAGCACGATGAGCAGCAGTGCCAATCACATATTCATGCTGCTCATCACAGTTACATGAATACAATCAAGGTTTTGTTGCCAGCAACAGTGCAGCCACTAGGAAACCATGCAGAGCAACATGACCACCGAAACAAGAAGCATTCAAATTTGCCTACAGGCAAACCTGTTCCACGAGATTGTATAGACAGTCACAATGACTACCAGGGTTAAAATACTGCAATAACAACAGTAAGAACGAAATAAAGAAAAGTGTACTGGGTGAAATGTATACTGCAACACTTGTTTGCAGAATAAAATAATAGGCGGAGGGAAAAACAGCAAGGGCAAATACAAGGAAATGTACACTGGGCAAGGAAAGTGTGCCGATGAAACTGGGCACAAACATGAATGATAGGAATGAATAAAGAGGAAGAGGACATGGTAAATATGGTAATGTCCCCAAGATAGGATATGTCAATGCATGTACACTTCCAAGACAAGACAGTAGTATAACATGAAGCACATATGTAGATAACATAGTACATACTGCTGTTTACACCTCATGTGCAAGTATACTATATCAACACACATGATAGTGTATATGTTATGGTCACACAATGTTACATGTCAATGGAGGTGAATGGTTGTGATATAAACATCACTGGCATGCTCACTGGGCAGGACATTTAGCAAGGATGGTATATACAATAGGATGTATGCGCATAGTCTGAAGATCTGCAAAATGTCTTGCTTGAATATGATTGACATGTCACCATAGCTCTTAACCAATCAGAGACACATAGCAGCAGACACCTGGACAAACTTAGACAGAAAAGGCACAGTTATGGACATTTTTAAAACATTATGACCATTAATCTGTGCATTGACAGAATATGTGAGTATAACTTATTATACATGTTCTGCAGTAGCAGACATGTATAACTTTAATGATTGTTAGTATTCTATTAGGGGACGTCTTCACCCTTTACCCATGAATGACCACTTCTTGGAGGGGCTAAGAGGGACACTGTTAAAACTGGAGTTGAAATCAGGGGCAATCCTGGCCATTTGATAGGTTTGCATGGCGTATATGCCACAATCCTCATCTGCAAGAATCAAACCCATGCCATCAATGTTGTCAACAACCTGTGTATTTACTGGGTGCTATGCAGAAAGATGTATCACACAAGCATCTAGTAGAACACTTTGAAGGGAAGTCTGTATTGTCAAATCCTAATGGGTATCCATCCCAAAGAATAGTTCCTTATAGCCTACCAAATTTGTGGGAGCTCCCTGCACCAAATGTAATACACTTGACTAAAGCATCCCTGGTTGAAATAGGTGTTGGTCATATGGATAGCAACACATACAAACACCACAATGTTATGAGTGGATTCTCTACACACCGCTGGATATTGCATGCATTTGCCACATGTAATAGCAACGGATATTCTGTGAAGCATCTGCAATTGATGTGTGAATTAAGGGGTGATCCATTATAATGAATGGTACAGCAGTATGTGAGACTGAAGGCAATGCATCAACTATGTCCATGTGCACAGAAAGTACAGCAGTGCAAAATCAAGTGTCAATGATCAAGGAAGCTGTCATTGTGATATTATACACATACCAAACAATACATTGAACACCTTCTATAAGTACACGTCAAACCTCTACACATGTGCCACATAACCACTGTTCCCCTGATATTGCCACTGAAAATGTTATACTGCCATGAAATTCTGACATGCATCCATATGTGTTCATACAAACTATCAAGTGGTGGTACTTATGTGTGTGATGCAGTTATACATCCACAAAACTGTACAGTGACACTATAGCTGTACATATGGTACAGTTTATTAGTGGAAATGTGTGGGTGAGGGCCCTGACATCATAATGGGACACATTGCAAATGAGGTGGATGCAGTTCCTGCAGAACATTTAATGACACAAATGCTGACAGTCACACAATGCCGCTGAGAAACACCTATATAATCCTTGTGAATAATATACAATTAATTCCGAAAATCTGCAAGTGAATCTCAGCATGTCATATGCTTTTGTATATAACAGCATTACAATATGTAGATGAACCAGGTGTATGTGCTCATGTAATCAGTATGACATGATATTACTGTATGTCAGATAACATTTCCAGATGCTAGGTATACACATGAACACCTGTGCCATTTGTCACTGTGATGGTTTAATGAGCATCACAGTCCATCAATACAGTATCTGAAATCAAAGATTGGAATACACACTTTTAGGGCTACAGTACACCCACATCAACATAGGATATGTGTATGACAACAATGTTGACATGTGCAATGCTGATAGGGTCATAGGACATTACTAGGCTATGTGCTTGATCGTATAACATACTGCTTCTGTACATATGTGAGATGTGTGCCATCCTATGACAGCATTAGCAGTCACACATCCAGTGGTCTGGAAATGGCTTTAAGAGGGTCATGGAGGAGCTCTGCTTCATGATTTGTGTTTGTATATTTGACATGATGACATCCTCAGTGTTCTGCAGAAAGTATGTTATGTGGACAGAGGGAAACAGGGGATGTTGGATTCAGGGGGGTATGTAAAAAGTTCTCCTGAGTGGTTGTCAAATGAAAAGAACTTCAAAATATCACAGAATGATCATAGTATATTATAAACCACACACACACACACACACACACACACACACACACACACACACACACACACACACACACACACACACACACGCAAATGCGCACACGCACATACGCGCACACACGCACACACACACACCAGTTTACTGAGGTCATATTTGACCACACCTGTGTAGTTATGTAAACTGGGTTCCATGCAGTGCAAGACTAGCAACACCACACATCTGACTTTAGCACTGTCAGAGTGCACTTTATATGGGATGACATCATCAGTCTATGCTGAGAAGGAGGTGTCTGAGAGGAGTGTCTGACCTACCCAGTGTAAAATTGTCTGCAGACTTATAATTGAATAAACACACACACACATGTGAGTTAACTAATGTGAGATTAGAATTCATATTTATTTAGTTACACAAACTGCAGAACATAGTACTTAATGCTAGCAAAAATGCCAACATCTGAGTTGAATATTGTCAGAGTGCACTTTAATATTGTCAGAGTGCATGTTATAGGAGATGACATCATCGATTTGTGCTGAGAAGAAGATGTTGGGAGGAGTGTCTGATCCAGATCTGTACTAACATTCAGGTGTAAAACTGTTTCCAAACTGATAGTTGAATAAACCCGCATACTCAAGTTGAAGTTGACTGGTGTTAGATTAGAATGCCTACCTATTTAGTTATACAAGCATGGGAGCACAGTACTTAAGACTTCCACCAACTCAGACATATGAATTTAGCACTCTCAATGTGTACTTTATAGGGTATGACATCATACGTGTATGGTGAGAAGATATTTGGGAGGAGTGTCTTACATGGATGTGGACTTGCATTGCAGTGTAAAAGTGTCTCCAGACTAACAGTTAAATAAACACACACTGAAGTTAACAATGGTGAGATTAGAAGCCTTACCTAACTAATTACACAACCTGCAGAACACAGTACTTAAATCTTGCACCACCACACAAGTCTGCTTTTAAAAGTGTCAGCATGAACTTTATAGAGAATGGCATCATCAGTATATGCTGAGAAGAAGATTTTGGAAGGATTGTCTAACATACAGTGGATATCAAAAGTTTACACACCCCTGTTAAAATGCCAGGTTTTTGTGATATAAAAAATGAGGCCACAATAAACATTTCAAAACTTTTCCCACCTTTAATGTGACCTGTACATTTCAATTGAAAAACAAACAAATTTGTTAAGGGAAAAAAATATAAAAAATAAAAAACAAAACAATACTTTGGTCGCATAAGTGTGCACACACTTAAACTAATACTTTGTTGTATGTGCATACCCTTAAACTAATACTAATTACTGAATTCAGTCTCCTTGGGTAGGAGTCTATCAGCATGGCACATTTTGACTTGGCAATATTTGTCCACTCTTCCTTGCAAAAGCACTCCAAATCTGTCAGATTGTGAGGGCATCTCTTGTGCATAGCCCTCTTCAGGTCACCCCACAGATTTTCTATTGAATTTAGGTCTGAGCTCTGTCTGGCCCATTCCAAAACTTTAATTTTCTTCTGGTGAAGCCATTATTTTGTTGATTTGGATGTATGCTTGGGGTCATTGTCATGTTGAAAGGTGAAATGCCTCTTCATCTTCAGCTTTCTAGTAGACACCTGAAGGTGTTGGGCCTAAAGTGACTGGTATTTGGAACTGTTCATAACTGCCTCCACCTTAACTAAAGCCCTAGTTACAGCTGAAGAAAAGCAAACCCAAAGCATGATACTGCCACCACCATGCTTCACTATGGGGATGGTGTTTTTTGGTGATGTGAAGTGCTGTTTTTGCATTAGATGTACCATTTGGAATTGTGGCCAAAAAGTTCAGCCTTGGTCTCATCAGACCATAACACATTTTCCCACATGCTTTTGGGAGACTTGATGTATTGTTTTGCAAATTTTAGCCAGGCCTGGATGTTCTTCTGTGTAAGAAAAGACTTCCATCTTGCAACCCTACCCCATAGTCCAGACATATGGAGAATATGGGAGATTGCTGTCGTATGTAGTACACAAACAGCACTTGCCAGAAATTCCTACAGCTCCTTCAGTGTTGCTGCAGGTCTCTTGGCAGCCTCCATGACAAGTTTTTGTCTTGTCTTTTCATCAATTTTGGAGGGAAGTCCAGTTCTTTGCAATGTCACTGCTGTCCCATATTTTCCTCCACTTTTTGATGACTGTCTTCACTGTGTTCCATGGTATATCTAATGCTGTGGATTTTTTTTGTACTCTTCTCCTGACTGGTACCTTTCAACAATGAGATCCCTTTGATGCTTTGTAAGCTCTCTGCGAACTATGACTTTTAATGTAGCAGGCAACTGAGCAAATGTCAGGAAAATCCTACTAGGACAGCTGAACATTATTTGAGGTTACTCAGAGTCTCTTTAATTGATGGCAGGTGTGTACCCAAGAAGACTGAATGTTGGAATTAAGTCAAAAGATGTTTCAACAAAGTATTAGTTTAAGGGTGTGGACACACAGAAAAGTATTAGTTTAAGGGTGTGCAAACTTATGCAACCAGCATATTGTACGTTTTATATTTTTTATGTCTTTCCCCTAACAGATGTGTTCATTTTTCAATTGGATTGTACAGGTTATAAGTCACATTAAAGGTGGGAAAAGTTTTAAAATGATTTATTGTGGTCTCATTTTTTTATATCACAGAAACCTGGCATTTTAACTGGGTGTGTAAACATTTTATATCCACTGCAGATGTGAACTCACATCCCAATGTAAAATTGCCTCCAGAGTCATATTTGAATAAAGAGGAACACACACACACACACACACACACACACACACACACACACACACACACACACACACACACACACACACACACATATATTGAGTGCTGGGAGATTATAACCCCTACCTATCTAATTACTCAAGCTGCAGGCCACAGTACTTGTGCCACCACATACATCTGACTTTGTGTCACAGTGCACTTTATACAGGATGGCATTATCACTGTATGCTGATAAGAGGATGTTGGGGGGATGTATGAAATTGCTGTGGAGTCATGTAGCAGTGTACAGGTATCTTCTGAATACTACTTGAGTGAGGAAGGTAGGCCCTGGACTCATGCTATTCTAATTACACACACCATCTTGGACATACAGACACACACAAGTTGACAGGTGTGATATGAGAACCCTTACCTAACTAATTACATGGGCTAGAAAATACAGTACTTAATGCTCACACCACCTCAGAAGTTTGACTTTAACACTGTCGCAGTGCACTTTATAGACGAAGATAACATTAGTGTATGCTGAGAAGAGGATGTTGGAAGCGCTGTATGAAATTGCTATTGGAGTCATGTGGCAGTGTAAAGGTATCTTCTGAATGCTACTTGAGTGAGGGAGGCAGCACCTGGACTCATGCACTTCTGACTACACACACAAGTTGACTACTGTGAAAATAAAACTGCTACCTATCTAATTACACAAGACAGAGAAGACAGCACTTAACATTCACACCTCCACAAAAGTCTGATTTTAATGGTGTACAGTACAGTAGTGCAATGATGGAGTTATATGTGTTCATATTCTGAGATGGTATGCTCACATTAATACAAGTTACTGACATTAGCAATGGGATATGATCATGGATGACCAATGTCCAGTGTCACTGTAAACTGATACCAAATGTAGGTTCATAAGTTCATAGGTTCATAGGTTGGTACTAGGCTATCAGCCCTAAGGCCTATACAAGCCTAGCCATAACAATTCCCTGGCTATTTCTTCCTACACTATTTACTTCCCTGGACCCCTGTCTAGCAGGGTGACTGACATGATCCCCAGGGTGAATTTCTTTTTTCCTACCCAATCATCAAGGTTCCTTTTGAAGAGGGCCAAAGAGGTGCTCTGCTTGACATGTATGGGCAGTCTGTTCCAGAGCCTGGGGAGTCTCTGGGTCAGGAACATATCCTTCCAGCATGTTTTGTTTATTGTGATGACAAGGTTTAGATCCCAGGAGCATGTGGCTCTGAGGGATTGGGATTTCTTTAAGTGCAGCATGTCTAACAGCTCTAGGTTTGACATGGCCTTGTATGTTAAGCAGAGATCTCCTCTGAATAGACACTATACAACAGAGTATAGCTGGAGTTTTTTTAAGGCGGTTAGCATAGGGCATCTGCTTTAGGCCTGTCATTCTTTTAGTGAGGTATTTCTGCAGCCTTTCCAGTTGTTTACAGCAGTTGCAGTTATGCAGTTATCCTCTATAATTTTGGTGTCTGTTTGACAATGGCCCAAGTCCTGATATATCATTTGCAAATGCATTGCTGCAGGGCACACATGAATATCAGAAAGTATGTGTTCAGTGAAGCACACGTTATTGCCCTTCCCATGTTTTTATTAATGCATTTTTATATATTGGGGGATTACAGTGCAGTAACCAGAGTTAAATGTGCTAAACACCACTTCAGAATGGACATCACCGAGAAGCTGATTTGTGCGGATGTTGTAAAAGTATTAGCACATGCATGATTCGAATTTCACAAATTCACCTTGGACTTGTGAAGTAGCAGTGTCCACTGGTGCTCCTTGCCAAACTGTGCACAAATAGGGACATAAAGTAACTGACCTGATTGGGGTTAACTGCAAAATACATGTGTTTGTTGTGAATGTTTCATGCATCAGGCTTGCAAGATATGTTATAGGAGAAATTGCTGGCAGCTGGCATGATGCACATGCTATAGTCTATCTTTGCAATGTATTGCCCAAAGTTTTATTCCATAAATAACTGTTGACCTTGCCTTCCTCATTTGCACAATGTTAGGCTCAGAGTAAACGTGGTTCTTTGCTTAAGAAAGACATTGAAAAATGTAATGTAGTGCACCTTCCTTCATGCAAAAATGTTCAGTAGGTGATGTGTGGCACTTGTACAGCCTAGTAGCTGTTTTGCAGGCCTCATTGCAAATCACACGTTAATTGTATGTACAGCGTTCTACAAATGACAAGGGGTGGTACATTTTTTTAAATGATTTGTATGACTCAGAAGATATGCTAACTATTTGTGTAGGGCCTGATAGCATAAAACGTGTGTGCAATATGCTTCTTCACAGTAAGGACAGTTTCTATATCATATAAGATGAACATTTCATCCATCATCCTACTAAAATGCTATAACATATTCTGATGAGACAGAGGAGGTGATGACAGACACAGGGATGTAGAGGACATAGGAAGTACTATCCCTGGCACATTCATGAACATCCTAATGGCATGTTGGTATGATTTGTCTTCTCAATCAGAATATGTCCTACTCTGTAGCATGAATACCATGAGATAAGGATAGAGGAGATATAGAGTGACAATAGTTAATACATCCATATACATCTGTTTGAGGAAACTGTGGGACAGCTGAAATATAATGGTGCCATGTGGGAATTGATTTTTGACAGTTATATCAATTATGGCCCACCTTATATTTTACGTGATAGGCACAAATATACTTATGTAGAAGACAGGTACACAGAAAAGAGACATCTGAAAACAATCTTTAAGAGCATCCCCTACTGCTGGGTTATAAGCGTTGACAAGATGCAAACATACATTTATGCATCTGATCGAGACACGGACATGACACAAAGGGAATCCTACAGCAGATTTTAAAACCTTGCACACTACAGGAGGGCTGATAACCTATTGAATCAAGGTAACATGTTTGTATTATCCATCAGTGTAGCCATGGCAGAATACAGAAACCATAATAAACTAACGCACATATATAGGGGTGGGAATGAAGGGATGAATACAAGGAGATATGGGCATACACATAACAATGTTTGGTGTAATGGAATATTCATGAACTTGTTTTTGGTGTGTTCGCATTACTAAGCATCCATGCTGTGTAGCTTGAAGTGACTGATACAGGGGTGAAGAAGGTTAGGAGATGGACAACAAACTTATAACAAGCAGACCAAGGCTGGATAAATATCTCATAATTGTGAGGATGGATGTCATTTCAAAGAAATATTTTTTTGGCCAGTATTCAATATAGCTCTATTAGAACTCATAACTATGGGAAATGATAACACATGGGTGATTAAACATATCATAGACGTATAACATTACTCTAACCCAGACAAATAGATGGGAAATAGGAAATTTACACCAGGCCTGGCACCCCCTAACCTATAAATGTTTGGCCCTCAATGTCTTGTTTGTATACAGGACATCATTATTCTTTTGGGAAAAGTTGGCTAGGCTTAGAAAGCACCCCCTAGGTTGTTAGCCTTGTAACAGTCTATGAATATATGAATCTATGAATGTAAGAAATTATGTGAGTCTGGAATTGAACGCTTGATGCTATAAGCAAAAAAAAAAAAAAAAAAAAACTTCAATCAAGTGATTTATATCAAAACTCCACATAGAAAGTTGTACTTTGCTGCATCCAGCAGTCTAAAGGACTGTCAGAGTAATTGTTTCAAAGAAGTTTCTTACTCTGTTTTAACTCTGTATTCCTTTAGGTCAGCATGTTTAAGCATCATTGCACAGAGATAACAGGACTAGTGTGGCTGATGACAAACACTCACCAGGTTTTGCCATAGGACATAAACAGACATTCACTGTCACTCTGCCTTGGTGCATGATGCCAAACTCTGTGCAAGTGTAGTGAGCAAAAAGTGAAGGCTTTTTTCATGGTCCATTTCTGGCCATGTGTCTTGTGTGTGGTTCTATTTTTTGACCAGATTAAACATGTGAACATGGGGTTAATAGGAAAGTGGTGAAATGGTGTAGCAAGCTGAGGAAAGAACAAAGGGGAAGCAATACAGGAATTTGCAAGAGGGAATTAGGAAGGAACTTTGATATCCACTTCTGTGACACAGGAATGTGCACATGTAGACAAAATTTGATAAATTGGGACTGTCACCACAACACAGATGGGTGGCAACAAATCAATCACATTGTATAGCCAGTTGGACCAAATCAAGTGTGTTGAGAAGACACATATGCAAAGTGGAGAGCCATGTATGAGACATTTTTTGTGGAACAGGTGCCCTTTTTTTTGGATTTCAAAAAGAGAGGAATGTTGGGGAAGGGACCTAGGAATGCGAGGGTCAGGTAGGTAGGGTAGGTGAGAAAGCAGGAGCAGATAAATAGGACATACAAGACAGACAAAGAGATGGTGATAGACACAAAAAAATGTTCATAAATACCATGACTGGGGATAGTCAGGGGACACCGGGCACACATACCCATCAATCATGGGAACAGTGAGAATCAAGTCCTTACCCTTCAAACTGTCATCACTGTCCACCTCTTTAGTTGCCTGTGTGACTGTTTGATGTGGGAGCCTCTCTTCTATTTTAATGAGCAACTTCTCCAGGCAACTGATGTAGACACCAAGACCAGTGTCTATTAAATCATGCACCATCTCTGGTGGTGGCGGGTGACATGATCACTGCTTCCACCAGTACTACTGGAGGGCACCACTGCACCACCAGCCATAGCAATGTTACCTGATGAGGATGGACCAGGTAGGGCAGGGTTTGTGGAGGCAGGACTGCCATGTTGTGTCCCAGAGATGCTGGGTGTTGGTGTGACAGCCTGTGGAGGGTTGGCAGGTTAAGCCACAGAGGTTGGCCCAACTCCCTGTGTTGAAATTCATTTGGTTTGTTGGCAGAAAGGTATGACATCAGAACAGTGTGATTATAGTAACTACAGAGCTTTCAGAATCCCAGAAATAATTGTGATTTTTTATGAGTAATTCTTGGAATATGCACATATTCCATATATACTTTTAAAGATACTACAGATTAACTTAACAGCATGGTATTAAAGCCAATATTGTTGCACTACAAGTTTAATGTGGATCTATAGGTTACTTGTGGGAATTGAATAAACATAATCTAAATACACTATTACAATTGCATAATTCATTTACCAAGTGCTACAGAAGAAAGCATGCATGCTTGCTGTTACAGTTGACATATGCATGTTGAAACTGATACTGAAATCACAATATATTTACTACAATTAGGGTCAGTTGTGCAGCAGACATACTCCTTGCCTCTCTGAGTCTCTCCAATCTCTCAGCATATGCTGTCCTGTTCACTGTGATTTCTTCTGCAGCTGTAAAATAAAGAATGAGAGAGAGACAGGCAAGAAAGCATTATGCATACTGGTCTTGGCTATCTACACCAATGAATATCATTTCAAGCATGACTGGTGTACTTGCACAACTTAAGGGTGTTAACAGTTCAAAATTCATCCAGCCATAGGTTGACTTGTGCCTGCTTGTGCCTCTTAAAGTAACTGTAGTGGTACCTACACTGCTCCCCAGTTTGTGGAATGCCAGTTATACTAGAGACAGACTTGGGTAAGCTGCTCCAAGCCTCAGCCTTGTACTGAGAACCACTTCAATCCCCCTGTAGTTGTCTACAGCTGTAGCACTTCACAAAGAATACAACAAAGATTTTTGACTCCTCCACATCCCACCTCTGTGCCCTGAATTTGGCACACACCATCCTTCCCATCTCCTAATATGTCTGCAAATGTCCTCCAACAACAGTTGCAATGGTTTCCTGCCAAATTGTGCTATTGCATTTAGTGACCAGTGCACAGATGCGCATAACCATGCCAACCGTATTTGCATGATGGTAAGCATAGAGAAACATTGCCAAATAAAGAAGAAGGGAGTTTATGAAACAGCAATGATTATGTGGCTTTTGGCAGGGAATTATGGCATGTGTGCTGCTATACTTGTTCACACTTTGTCCACACTGAAATGCTAAATGACTTGACTTTTAAGCCATGATTTTGAAGTGATCAGTGGGATGACTTGGCACATATTTTATGCAGACTTACACACTGTTAAAGTAATTTGTACAATGTGGGATTCAAACCTATGTAAAAAAAGAAGGCATGCATTTCTACATAGATTGTTATTCCTCATTGCCACAGAATACATGTTTGCCAACCATGGTCATTACAGATATACAGTTTAAAGAGTGATTGATGCTATACTTTAATTAAAGTTGTATGAGTGTGACATTAAAAGGTCCTGGCTTATGCATTCTCAGGTATAATGCAGGACTAATCTCTGTCAGTATAATAGAAATATATAGACTTGCATGACTTTAGTAATGGAGTTTGGAGTTAAATATACACCTCACAATACATTATGTTTTACAGTTATACTTGGGTTCTGGGAGGGGAGTATGTGATTGCCAGTAAATTATTGTATCCATTAGGGTTATACAACTGCATATTTTATTACATAATCATCATTATCATGCTAAACCAGTTACGTACATAAAGCATATGATACCTACAAAAGTATGTGTATGCAAGCAGTAATGATACCTTTCCATCACTCAACTGGCTGTACATAGCTACAGGTATGTTATATTAGTTTTATAATCAAAGTTATGTGAAAAATTGTAGGGGGAACCCTTACTAGTGTGCTAGATTTGAACCCTGGCTTACTTGTGTTTTGACCATAAATTCACCATACCTGGTGTCGCAGAGAAAATGAGATAGAAGGTGTATTTTCCACAAACAGTACTGTCCAGAGTGTTGACAGCTGTGCATTGTTGTTGAGCCTGTTTGTGCAAAGGAAGATGAGCCAAATTAAATGTTTAACATTTTTCCTTAAGTAGTAAACCCTGTTTGTACATAGGTAGGCAACACACAAATGTGAAAGACAATAGCAAACATATATTAACGAAAAACAACAGAAAAAGAATACACTCGATTTATTATACCTCTAGCGCTTCGGCAAAGGTTAAGGTTGTTAATGAACAGTGTAGAGTTGGTATCTGTAGCAATATAGTGGGTGAAAATAAGAAAAACACCATTGATAAGGAGAAGAAATAGATTTATTTTGTCTTTACTTATGATGTATTTAGTAGTGTTTTGATTGAGCTGGTGAAACACTACTGGAGTTTTCTGTTTAAATCTATTGATTTGTCTAAGTTAATCTCAACCTCTATAGGTATTTCATTTAGGAGAGGTAAAAATCTTAAAGATATTCTAGTACACATTAGATTTACATATCCCACTAGTGTGCAGAAAATCAGGACTACTTATGTAAAGGGTACCATGTCTTGTGGCCATTGTAATGTATGCCATTTTGTTGTTCGAACTTTTGACTGTATTAAGTTATTAACGGTTATGCATTTTATGTTAATCATATATATATATAATTGCAATACTGAAGGTATTGTTTATGCCCTGAGGTGCCCCTATGGACATATATATATATATATATATATATATATATATATATATATATATATATATATATATATATATATATATAAATATATGGGACCCTATCACATTGTTGAGAATTCATTGGGGAAAGTAAAAATCAGACTTCAGGAGCACATCAGGAGCATTATAAATAAAAAAGAAGATATCCCTGTGGCCAAGCATTTTATAATGGTTCATAACTCTAAACCTAAGGATTTACAAACCACGATTTTGGAACAAGTTGATAAAGGTGTATTTTCTGACCAATTGTATAAGAAAAAATTGTTGTATAAGGAAAGCATTTTAATTTTGAAATATGATACTTTATCTCCTCAGGGTCTCAATGTAGAATGTAACTGGAGGCTTTTAATTTGATTTTTTAATGATATTGTTAATGTTTATTGGATAATTAATTGATGTTTATTAGTTAATTGTCTTGTTTGCTATGCTATTTAAACCAAAGTTATTTTGCTATGTTTTATACTCCTTGAAGGCATTTGCCGAAGCGCTAGAGGTCTAATAAATCAAGTGTATTCTTCATCTGCTGTTTTACGTTTATCCCCTTTTTTTTGGTTGGTGTTTTGTTTAGTTTTTTACTTTTTATGGTGAATGAATCTTCATTCAATATTCCTAGGATTTTGAGAGATGACACATTGGATGGCAGTCAAAAA
The DNA here is from genome assembly GCF_019279795.1 of Protopterus annectens. Classification (NCBI taxonomy): domain Eukaryota; kingdom Metazoa; phylum Chordata; order Ceratodontiformes; family Protopteridae; genus Protopterus; species Protopterus annectens. The sequence continues at coordinate 202,741,313 of NC_056726.1, read as the reverse complement.
ACTTTGGATAGTTTTGTTATGCATCAGAATGTTGTAGGCATGGCTGGAACAGCAAGTGCTAGGACTTCTGTCTCAACGGTTGTGACTTCTTCTTCCCATTTTTTTGAAAGGCTTGAACAAGCAAGAAAATCCAGAGTAAATGATCCATTTAAATCAGTTAGCCAGTCTGGTTCCTCTTTCAGTCCTTCAGGTGAATCGAGTACCTTGATGAGTAAGTTGGAACATTTATTACATAAAGAAACTGCCGTTCACTTCAATATATTAAGCTTACAAAGATATGTGGATTTGGATATTACACCCAGGGGACTGAGATCTTTTAAAAGCCCCTCCACTCCTTTTGACATGTCTGATGAAATGGAAGTGCAGTTTTCTAAAAAATGTAATTGGCAGCTCACCGCTGCACTTTGGAATGGATTTCTACTTTGTTGGAACGAGATCGAGTGAAGCAAAATAGATGTAGGAAGAAATTAAAACTGCCTATAATGACTTATCTAAGTGGCTCTCTTCTATACAATTTGATAAGTACTTATCGGATATCAATACTGGTTTGGGCAAGCATGAGAGGGAACTGATTGACCATAAGTGCACTAAACTTAAAAGGGACTTAAAAGGGACTTAAAAGATTATGAAAATAATTGTGCCTATTTATGGCACAAGCCAACACATCCCTATCATAATAAGGGTTCTGGCCCCTTTAAGAAATTGCTGGCTTCTTCTAGGAGAGTTTCATTTGCGTTAGATGTTTCAGGCATCTCCTCTAATGGCGATGGAGAGGGGGAACCGTTTCCAGTGCTACCAGCGGCTCAGAATCCCTCTAAATTAGTTACAGATTTTCAGAGAGGGAACCAGTAATCACATGAAGGACCAAATGATCAGAAAAGAGGACGATTTCAGTCTGGTAACTTCAACAATCATGAGAGATAAAACTTTAACAACAACAGTAATAAAAAAAGCAAATGGTACTAATTTGACTGACACTTTTGTTACACAGAATATATTGAGTAGTTCATTGTTAAATGTTCAATTTAGAGCTTCTGTAACAATGAATTAAACAAATGTTCCTGAATTGAATGATATTTCTATTGTACATAATATATCCAGTGTGCCATTATCTAGTGAACCGTTGAAAGTTCTTAATTATGGTTTGAAGTATATACCTACAGTTATGCCTCGGTTACATGAACTCAAATGCGACATTTTTAGATTATGTCGTAAAATTTATTTAATATATTTTTCTGCTAGTAAGCAATGTAATGAGTGTTTTGATGAACAAGATAGTTTAGAAGAGAGTTTTTATTCCTGTTTATCTGACGCTGAGGATTGTTTTGAACATGAAGGTACTATTAATGCTTATAGTTTGCTTAACACTGATAAGATTCAATGTAGAAGTAACTTTGTTCCCCCATACCAGCATGAACTTATTAAATGCTTTCCTCAAATGTTAAATTATGCTGTGGAAGTTGCTCTTCATAATTTTATGCAACATAAATATGAAGTAGTGTATAATTTAAGCAAAAATAGTGGAACCAATTGGATACTGGCCAAGAATGAACAACTTGTTATTAAACCATTTGATAAGGTGGCAAGATAGTAGTTATGAGTGTTGAACAGTATTATAAAATGTGTATGTTGCATTTGAATGATAATGAAACTTATACAAAAAGTAATATAAATGAATATAATAAGACAATAAAAGAATTTGATGTCCTTATATACAAGGGAGTCAGGTTAAAATATTTTTCACAGAATGATTATGATAAAAACTTTAGTACAGACGATAGTGAGTTGGCTTTATTTTATTGTCTTCCAAAAATTGACAAGAATGATGTCTACCCACCTGGTAGGCCAATTGTATCTGCCCAAAAGTATTTTTTATCAGCTATTGGAACATTTTTGCATGAATACTTGTTTCCATATGTGACAAAACTATCTAGTTACATTAGAGATAGTTTTGATCTTTTAGATAAACTGCCTGGAATACACTGGAGTGACAATATGTTTTTTATAAGTGTTGATGTTGTTAGTCTTTATACTATTGTTCAATGTCAATTTGGGCTGGAGGCAGTGAAATATTTTTTTAGGTGACAGTCCGGTATCATGTTATATTGTTGAAATATTAGAATTTTATTTAAATAACAATTTTTTATGTTTAATGAACAAATATATAAGCAGATTAGAGGCACTGCCATGAGGGCATCGTTTGCCCCCATGTATGCCAATTTGATGATGGGATTGTATGAGTTGGAGTATCTATATCATATACATTTTTTTAGTAAATATGTTGTTAAGTATTTTCATTTTATTGATGATCTTATTTTTATTTGTAAAGGTGGGATATTTAATGTTGGTCAGTTTATTGAAGTAATGCAAAATAATAAATATGGACTGTCTTTTGATGGTATACAGGTGGGTAGACATATCACTTTATTGGATGTACATCTAACTTTGGAGGACAACAATACCTTACAGACCTCTGTATATAGAAACTTTTCTGATGGCAATCAGTATTTGATGGGTACTAGTTGTCATCCAGTTCACACTATAGCTTCTTTACCTTATGGTGAGTGTTTGCGGCTAAGACAGTTATGCAACAATGATACAGATTTTTATAAAGAAATTAATGCTGTAAGTAATATGTTCAGATTAAGGGGTTATAATAGTTATATGATTCAAACAGCAGTTGATAAGGTTGTTAATGAACAGTGTAGAATTGGTACCTGTAGCAATATAGTGGTTGAAAATAAGAAAAACACCACTGATAAGGAGAAGAGATTAGTTTATTTTGTCTCTACTTATGATGTATTTAGTAGTGTTTTGATTGAGCTGGTGAAACACTACTTAAGTTTTCTGTTTAAATCTATTGATTTGGCTAAGTTAATCTCGACCTCTATAAGTATTTCATTTAGGAGAGGTAAAAATCTTAAAGATATTCTAGTACACAATAGATTTAGATATCCCACTAGTGTGCAGAAAATCAAGACTACTTATATAAAGACTACCATGACTTGTGGCCATTGCAATGTATGTCATTTTGTTGCTTGAACTTTTGACTATATTAACGGCCATCCTTTCCATGTCAATAATATATATAATTGTAATAATGAAGGTATTATTTATGCCCTGAGGTGCCCCTGTAGACTTGTACATATATATATATATACATATATAGGGGAAAGTAAAAGGAAATTTAAAATCAGACTTCATGAGCACATCAGGAACATTATAAATAAAAAAGAAGATAGCCCTGTGGCCAAGCATTTTATGATGGTTCATAACTCTAACCCTAAGGGTTTACAAGCCATGATTTTGGAACAAGTTGATAAAGGTGTATTTTCTGACCAATTGTATAAGAAAAAAATGTTGTATAAGGAAAGCGTTTTAATTTTGAAATATGATACTTTATTTCCTCAGGGTCTCAATTTAGAATGTAACTGGAGGCTTTTCATTTGATTTTTTAATGATTTTTTTAATGTTTATTGGATAATTAATTGATGTTTATTAGTTAATTGTCTTGTTTGCTATGGTATTTAAACTGAACTTATTTTGCTATGTTTTATACTCCTTGAAGGCGTTTGCTAAAGCGCTAGAGGTATAATAAATCGAGTGTATTCTTCATTTGTTGTTTTACGTTTATCCCCTTTTTGTTTGGTTGGTGTTTTGTTTAGCAAACATATATTACTTGTGTAAATACTCATTATGACCCTTCCTCAGAAAAAATAACTATTATTGGACACCAAACCCCACTTTCCCTATGTTGTCTCTTTATTAGTTCAATGTATTTACACCTTGTGCCACACAGACAGTTGGGTAACTAGTGGAATTTTTACAGTCATTGCCATCCATCTTGCTGACTGCCACACAATGCTGCTAATTGTGTTTGTGCTTTATAAGGTGACAGAAAATACATTTTTCACTTTTTTAAGCACCTGTGTTTGCACTATTGCCAGTGGGTAGTCACGGCCACAATTATGATTAGGTGCAGCATAGGGCCACTGACGTGATTTCATCGGCACAAAGGAGGGCTGCTGCAGTTCACAAGAACAGCTGCCTGTTGGGGGGTGGTCCTGCTACCAAGCCATGACTGAAACTAGTTGAGAGGAGCCTTGCCAGCATGTGACTGATGCTACTGAAAATGTGGCTAGGAGGCCAAGTGTGTCCCAGGACAAGACTCCAAGTAGACTTTCATATGGCAACATTATATAGTCTTGTAGACTAAAATACAGTTTGGCTGCTACTGCTTGTGATACATGTTTTGTAGCTGTACCTACTGATAATTCATAGTTATAAAAGAAAGTGGAGCAATAGACATTGGGTTAAGGTAATTTCAGACAAGATTCAGTTAGAACTATTTCTTATATGGCATATAGCCAATTGTGTATTCACTGTCACTGTGTTATCCTCATTGTGAGGCCTAGTTATGTCCTTTCATTGCTTCATTTCTTCCAGTCCCATCCTCCCTGCAAAGTGTTGAGACATCTGCAAATGGTATGTAAGTGCTTCTTTTCTTATTACTATGCATTATTTAGATATATTGTATGTGATGTGCCTGCATTGCTGTACCATCTGCAGTTGTGCGACCAGTGTTACTTTTTGTTCAGATATTTTGGGTTAATATTTAGTGGAGTACTAATTTCATTCCTGTGTTTGTTGCTTATTATTACAGATGATCCTGACAGTGGAAGTGTAGGACTCCTAGCACCTGATTTCAGAGTACTGGTAGGCTCCAATGATGATGGTGGTCAAATGGAGGCACACTAGGGGCATGCAGAGGTTCAATCTGATAGTGAGGTTGTGACTCACACATCCCCTGGATTTCTTTCAGACACAGTCAGTATGCCCAGGCATACCCATTCCACCGAGATCGCAGACAGTGGACAGGCTGAAGGTGACACAGTTGATCAGGGTAGAGTAGTTACTGTGGTTTCATTGCTGGTTGACCATAGCAGTAGCCAAAGTTAGAGTGAGGTGCCACCCAAGAGGGTTGGTAGAGGTGCTTGGAGGAGATTTGTTGTCCATCCTCCACCTGATGCTGGTGTGCCATTATGTGCCACTCAACGCATGTATAGAGCTATCTTGGAAGGATAGGCATGTTTCACTAGGACCTCTGAGGACATGCTTAGTGTTCTAGATGTGACACAATCTGATAAGCATGACTGCTTCCACCATGTGGCTGATTCAGTTGATCAGATGAATGCCACACTGGAATGGGCAGTGTCTGTTATGGAATGTCTCCTGGGAGGGGGACAACATTCATGTAGCTGTAGGGCCACAACATCATCTGGTGTTAGCTGACATGGTCATGCCTGTTCTTACTCCCATAGTGGCACTATTTCCACTGATGTGTCAATGGTTGAGGTGTCAACAACCAGATGTGGTAGGCAACATGGTTGCGGACCTGGGCATAGACGTGAGGAGGCAGAACTTGTCCAGCAAACATCACTCACATTCAGGTACCACCACCATATCTGACTATGGCCATGGATGTGCCAGTGCAACTCCTGGCAGAACTAGTTCTCACAGTCGGGGAGACATTACTGAACTGATACCTCTACCATGCATGGCTCACATCTGTCCAACATGCAAGGACATAGTGCTAGTACAGAGCTTGGCTGTGTTCATGCAGACACTCACACTCACACTTCACATAGAGTGCCCACATAGATCCCCACACATACCAGATACACGAGGCATTAATGAGGGTTACAGGTCATCCTGTCTCAGTGGCCCTTTGATATTATCCACGTTCCTGCCTGCCTGTGTTTCTTACTTGCACACTATCACTACTTTAGTGTCAGCCTTGGCCTCCTACCCCCCCCCCCAACCCTACCCTGTGCAAATGATGATAGCTGTGCCATCTCCTTCTTTCTATCTTTTGGATTCAGGGTTACATATGTATATGTCTGATGCTCAGGGTGGATAGCTAACTGAGAGTAAAGGACATGTATTGATGGTGTAATATAGATTTTTTCTGAATTATTACATCATTTTAGTGCTGTGATTCTTACCTTGAAAATGTTGATATGGTAGTCATGCTTATTGTTCCACTTGTGAGAATGTAGAGATAAGTAGACTTTGGACTGCTTTTTATACTGGGTATTTCAGATGCGTCAGGCATGTTAGTTGTTAAACTGCATAAATATATATTACAGAAATCACTCATGTCACATATTGATGTCATTGCTGGACAACTCATACACATTCTACTTAGGTACATGTACAAGTAACAGTTTGCAGGTATATGCCATTCATTCATGTTCTTCCATATTTATTTTTGTATTTCAGGTTCAACACTTACCTTGATAGTCCTGCAGTTACAACTGTTGTCATTCAGGGCTGACTCTGTCTGATGCTAGCAGAACATAGGCATTGCATTGGCATTACATGGGTAAGTAAAGGTTGTTACCATTGTCTGTCATCAATTTTACTCTATGTATGTGCATATGATGAAAGGTGTAGCCCTTAGATGGTGAGCATGTTCACTATCTGTTGCCTCTCGGCAAGGGTGAGGGCATATTGTGCATGACTACATCTACCTACAGCAACAACAGCTGGGGGGATTCCCCATCTGATTCCTCACCTGTGTGTGGTTTTGGTGACTGTGCCTTTGTGTTCCTGCTTCAGCTGTTTTCATTGGATGGTATTATGTAGGATAGCACAGACTTAGATAATTTTGGCACAAGTACTGGGATCGTACTACAAAGCCAATCTGACATATCTTGGCATTGAAACCATGGCTTCAACAGACCAAATACACACTCTATGATATTTCTTCTTTGACTGCATGCCTTATTATAGCATTGTGTGCATTGCTAATGGATTGAGTACATACCCTGCATCACCCAGTAAATGGCCTTGTGGGACATAACCCCTGGAAAACCTCTGGTAGAACTGTGAGGTGTGCCAGATATGTGAGTCATTGTAACTGCCAGGGTTGCCAGCATACACATTCGGGATGATTCTCAAGCATTACACATGACCTGGCAGTTAATGGAGTGGAACCCCTTTCTGTTGATGTAGACCCTTCTCTGTTCCCTGGATGTTACTTTGATTCCAATGTGTATGCAGTCTATGGCACCCAAGACTTCAGGGAAGTGTACTAAGGGATAGAACTCCTGCATAGTTCTAGCTCTGTCCTCAGCATTCAGAAACTGGTGTAGGATAAAATGTCCCCTGTGGGTCACTGAAAGGTTCCTGTAACTAATATTCTTACATACATTGGTCTCCACAGGTATTGGTTCCCCTTGGTTTGGCCTTGATTTCAGGTGAGGACAAGAGAAGTTGCAGAGTTCCTAAAGTGTATTTCTAACCACCTTCTAGAGCTCTACTTTTTCCATCACATGCAGACCACAAAAAATTAAACAGAGTCTAAATACCCTTCTCCAACTTGCCTGAGGTCTATCAGTTGCACATACACATGCAGAACAGCAGCAGCAGCCCTTAACATTCTTTTCCTGCAGTGTACTTTCTATGGTTGTATTCCAATTGGTTTTGGAGTACAAGGCAAAAGCCTACAATAAGTGTACATCATTGTTTATAGCTTGTTCAATAGCTTCCACATCTTATATTGGTTGATTAGCATTTTATTCAGCTGCACATGCAGTAATTAGCATGCCACGATGTTTACCATATTTGCACAACTCTAAACATTATGTAGAACTACTTATTGAATAGAAACTGATGTGCTGTCATGTGCACAGTGTGGAGTGATACGCACATGGTTTCAGTGAGCCACATAGGATTTGTTGAATATTGCCCAATATATACATTAGTTTCTAAAGTGGGTCAATGTTCAGTAAATCTTGAGAGAGGAATAGAGACTTTATTCATTGCTTAGTGGAAAAATGTTAAAAACCTCAAATTTAAAACAAATATTGCTGTATTTAACAAAACAATCAGGAAGGTGAATGTAAAAGAACACATCTATTTCTGCGTGGTTCTAAAAATGTGTGTGGGGAGCCTATGGTTTGAAAATAGTCTGGGGTCCAAGGCACACTTAATCAGCCACTGAATGGATCAAGGTGTGTGTGTGTGTGTGTGTGTGTGTGTGTGTGTGTGTGTGTGTGTGTGTGTGTGTGTGTGTGTGTGTGTGTGTGCGTGAGATTATATCAAGATTGGTCAGAAATGCAAATGAGTGTCACATACATGGGAGAAGAAAAGTAAGTGACTCAGTAAATAAATGTTATACAAAATGAGAAAATCTCAAAATGTTGACAAGTTTTCTCCCACTGTCAGTAAACCCCGGCTACAAAACCCAGATCAAGCATCAACCGAATAGTGGTACAGTTAGGAAAAAAAAATGTTAGTACTATCATGTGTAGGGTTAGAGATTAGGGGTAAGGGTAGGGATAGAATTAGTACATGAGTAAGGGTGACAAGAGGGCCTGATAGATACTATAAATGACTGGTAGTACATTTTATTTACCCTTTCCTGAAAGTTAGCACAAGTGACCTCTCTAATGCTGTTCTTTCAGCTTTGTTTTTTAATCCTTCCAATGTATTTTCTGATCAGATGTTGGAGATAAAGTTTGAAGTACCTGGTGCATGTTTTCTAAATGTGCTTTCTCCTATTGATAGGCTGAACTTATATGTGATAAGGGGGTTGCTGTTATCTTGATAACCCCAATGGTGTTCATTCACTGGGGTGTGTTCTTCGAGGGAGGACATTAGCTAAAAAAGATGACTTGGTAAATTGGTTTGTTGAGTATAAACATGTCTCTGTTCTGCACTGGCACTCAGTGGAATCATTTTAGGAGGCCACAATGATTATCAGATACCAGGATATTTTGTTTTCTGCTATTCACAGTTGATGTGACTTGGTGAAGGAATGAATTGCTAAGAGGAGTGGTGTGTATTTGTTTTAGGATTTAATATATTTCTAGATATAGTCCTCATTGCACTTGGAGATAAGAGATCTACTAAACCATGGCAGAGTTTTAGTTTTGCCATCCCTTTGTTTATTCTGCTACCTGTATAATTTGAGTAGGATGGTTAAGGATCCCAGCATAATACCAATGTATTTTCTGAGGTACATAGGGGTATAAGGGTGTTTCTGAATCATCTTTCAGAACAATCTGTGGAGGGTTAACTAGTATCTCAACATGACACATTATTTCTTCCATAACAAAGACAGAATCTCTGATGATTTCATAACGTTCTTACAGTATATGAAAGTAAAGTTAGCATTTTTCACACTTTATATGAGCAAGAAGAGGCAGCTTGGCTCTGGAAATGCTCTTCATAGATTATCCCTCATTCCTGTAGTTTGTGCAAAATTTGGCACACTACATATCAGAACACAAAAGGAATAGATACATTATTCCAGTTGCTTGAGCAGGAGGTAAACAATTAAATTAAATACTCCAAAAGATGTGCATGAATCAGTCACAGACAGCAAATGTACAGCTCAGTGCAGCTCAAACTACTTCACAAAATGTACATGTAGAAAGAGCATGTTGTGTAAGTTTAAGATCATTGCATTAGCAGCACCACATAACATGATGTCTAAGCAATGGCATACATGAATATGCATTTTAACCAATACCAAAACTATAAACCAGAAGAAATATATAATAAAGGGGTCTTCTCTCACTATTAACTAGTATTCAGATAGTAAGCCAGAAGAGTCACATGCTAAAGTACCCCATGATTAGTAATGCTTTGTTTTTCATGTATCAGATTGGAAATGTAACTATTCATCCTTCATATGCCAAGTATTCATACTTGGTAGTAGGAGGGAGGCACAGTCTGTTTATGCTCCATGTAGAGAATATGCGGTATTTGTCAGGTTGAAAACATAGAACATAAAACCTTGCAGCTGAAAGGTTCTGATGGCTGTGTGGTACTGAGGGTGAGCACATTCATTTGCAATGGTGATGGACAGGTTGACAGACGAGATCAGACAGGAGTCCCCATGGACTATGATGTTTGCAGATGACATTGTGATCTGTAGTGAGAGTAGGGAACAGGTGGAGGAGACCCTGGAGAGGTGGAGATGTGCTCTAGAAAGAAGAGGAATGAAGGTCAGCAGGACTAAGACAGAATATATGTGTGTGAATGAGAGGGAGGATAGAGGAATGGTGAGGATGCAGGGAGTAGAGGTGGTTAAGGTGGATGAGTTTAAGTACTTGGGATCAACAGTTCAGAGTAATGGTGAGCGTGGAAGAGAGGTGAAGAAGAGAGTACGGGCAGGACGGAGTGGGTGGAGAAGAGTGTCAGGAGTAATTTGTGACAGACAAGTACCAGTAAGAGTGAAAGGGAAGGTCTACAAGAGGGTAGTGAGACCAGCTATGTTATATGGGTTGGAGACAGTGGCATTGACAAAAAGGCAGAAGTCAGAGCTTGACTTGGCAGAGTTGAAGATGTTAAGATTTGCACTGGGTGTAACGAGGATGGACAGGATTAGGAATAAGTATATTAGAGGGTCAGCCCAGGTTGGAAGGTTTGGAGACAAAGCCAGAGAGACAAGATTACATTGGTTTGGACATGTGCTGAGGAGGGATGCAGAGTATATTGGGAAAAAGATGCTAAGGATGAAGCTGCCAGGTAACAGGAAAAGAGTAAGCCCTAAGATAAGGTTTATAGATGTGGTGAGAGAGAACATGCAGGTGGTTGGTGTGACAGAGCAAGATGCAGAGGACAGGAAGAATTGGAAACAGTTGATCTGCTATGGTGACCCCTAACAGGAGCAGCCGAAAGAAGAAGAAGAAGATCAGTACCACCTGTACAGATGCACAAACTGAAAAATGCATATAAAGTTTGAACTGTTAGAGATAAAGTACAGTATTAATGTTATAGTTAGTTCAGATATGTTTTAGAGGTGACATAGCTGTGAAAAGAATGTTGATTACATGTTCCATTACAATGGGAATTTTAACACCAGTTTGGCTGCTCCAGCTCCATTTGCTAGACACTGAACTTTGGATTTATAAGATGTTTAAATGTTGGACTGCTCACTTTTAGATATTCTGATGAACTCTCTATGAATCTGAAAATGTGAAAGTGCTTAATTCTTTATTAAAGTTATATTTCCTGGAGTGCGGTTTCAGAGTTTCTGTTGTTTTTTGGTTGTCAGTGAATGTTGTTTACAATAATGCTGCCTATTTTGAATGGGATTGTGCTTTTTCAGCACACCGTTTTAAGTTTATGGGTGCCAGTATGGAAACATAGTGTGACTAACTTTAAAAGATCTGAATGTGTATCATACTGTTCACCAGTAATCACAGAGTGACCGAAAGTCAGCATTATACATCTCCCTGCATCTCCCACAAGCAGGAGAAACAAACATGGCCTAAAGAGTACTGCCTAGTTATATTCAAAGCAGCAAGCAATGCCCTGCAACACCTTTGGTAAGATATCTCAGGATTAGTAAAGTAACAGAGACAGTACAGTTAAGCACTGTATAAGTACAATGGAGCAGCTATTGGAAGAGATTAAACAGCCTAGCCTCACTTTACAAAGTTTATATTTATTGAAGTACAGCTAACACCCATTAGTTTTAGTGACTTAGAACAAGGGATATTTGTTCTTGTCAACTTGCATACTTTTAGTAAAATGAAAGTTTAGGTATTAAAAATTCATTAAAATGTTATTTAACATTTCCACTGCATTTTATAATACAGCTTTGCCTTTCCTTAATGCACAAAAACATTTATCACAATGTGCTTGTCTGTCAAACAATTTACCTCGTAGGTCAGATCAAAACCTGTGGGCACTCATTATCTTACTGTGTTTCTCACCCTTTTAGGTTTTAATGTTTTGTGTTTTTTTGCCAAGGCATCTTCCTCTAGCTACTGTAAATAATATAACATCATAGATAAGTCTTTCTGAATCCAAATACCTTCTATCACCACTGAAAGTAGGCAGACATGTATAATGTAGCTGTTACAAGTAAGAAAGACTTCAATAAGTAAAAGCAGTCTGCTACAATTTCAAACTTATTCAGACTTTATCATTTCTTTCATTATTTCATCTCCTTTGCTGCTATGCTTCTATGATATACTTCTGCATATTTATAACATAATTTATTTTAACTGTTGGTATAACACATATTTTTATCTCAAAATAAGAAACTGCGGCGTGTCTAATCACATTGATAACATGGCCTTTATTCCATGGTTATTTATGTAAATCTTTAAGTGAGTAAGCTGAAAGACTATCATTTACCATAATTTGATAAAGTGATTGTCTCCTTTGAAGAGCTTTCAGAAACTGAGACTCCGGTACAGGATTGGCCTTGTTGGTGGCATTTGGACTGTGCAGTAGTACACATTTACCATAAGCTCTTAAAGTCCGCCAGCTCCTTATATATGCTATAGGTGGCAATAGTATGAGCTTCAAAGCGTGTAACCTCGATAACACATTACCCTCTCCTGCACACTTTGTATTTGGTTTGTAAAGGTTATCTCTCCAAATAATATCAAAGAACACGGGAGTTATGGATGGGCAGCAATTTCTGAAGATTAAGTCTATGAGCTGGTAATCAGCTGCTTTCTTTAAACCTAGCTTTATTTCTGTCAGCTTCTACTTGCCTACTGTGTGACTCTGGGCAAGTCACTTAACCAGGTAGTGCTTTGGGGTAATGGAGAAATTAGGTAAAGGTCTTGATTGGCCTCCTGGACTGCATGCTTAGTAACTATTTATGACTCCATAAACTTATTGAATCCCATGCCATAGGTAATAGTTACATATGCAAGAGCCTGATTGGCCATTAAGATCTTCTGACAAATGCATACTTTTTCTTAAGTTTTAACCAACACTTAACATGGTTAAAGAATGTGTTACACTGGCTGGCTGTATAAGAAGGTTATAATCACTAGCCTCAGTCCTAGCTCAGGCCCTTCTACTGCAACCTTATAACAGTAACTGAGACTTAACTGTGTATATTGGTTGAGCTGATGTGCCTTCTGTGTGGAATCTGCATGCCCTCCCTGTTTGCGTGGGTTTTCTCTAGGTGGTCCGGTTTGCCCTTCCATTCCAAAGGCATGCAATAGGTGGATTGGACACTAAATTGGTCATAGGTGTGAGTGTGCATGTGACTGTGTGGTGGGGAGGAACTACTGTGGCAGGGCTAGCCACCTGGCAATGTAGGTTTGGCTCTGGATAAGTGTCACTTTTGGAGTTACACCTAGACCCCATGAAGAAAAATGGGAAAAAGGGGCTGTGGATGGATGGATGGATGGATGGATGGATGGATGGATGGATGGATGGATGGATTGTTTGAGTGTTCTATGACACTTTTAAATGAACATTTCTCTTCTTCCAGAGATTCTCTTGCGATATCTATCAGTCCCAGAAGTTGCCTGACATAAGCCCTGTTGAGGCTTGCTGCACTTATCTAAAGACAAACAAGAGGTATGATATTAATTGGCCCCATTTTTCCATCTTCCTGAATAACCTTTTTCAGCATGGACTTTTAATGTTAGGTTAAAATGTTACACTAATATGTCTGCCTGTCTGTCTGGAGATGATAATCTTAGATTTTTAACTGCCACCTTGTCACACAGGCACAGTTAATGAATTAACCTGGAAATAAACAGAGTCACCTGGTAAATTAATATTTCCATAGGTATCTATACTCTGGCAAATAACACAACTAGCACCCTAACTATAAGCTTAGTGTTAGCATTAGGTAGTAAAATAGCTTCAGGCTACTTTGCTGCATAGTCCCACATAATATAATACATTGAAGCTCATTGATGCATTTTACCAGTGGCATATTAATGTCTATAGCTGTACACTCAAATAACATTGCATGGAAGGATTTCTAAAATATGTGCGAATTAGATGTCTTCTGATATTATGGGCATCTAACTCAGATGTTCTCAACTTCCTTCATTATTCATGGCCAGATAGTCCTTGCTAAGATCCTTACTTTAATCTTATCAGTTCCTAGGTGTTCCCCTAGTACATAGCTCTATGTTAATTGAATCACATTTCTGAAAGGCTAGGACATCAATAGTTAGCATACTACTTCCTGTCTATCCTTATTTACTCAGTATAACAAATCATTTGTATCCCAAAGGATACCTTTATGCTGTTCAGAATTTTGCAGAATTTCCACTTTTCTGGATCTTATTCTTTGGTCTGTTTATTATAAATTGTGTGCCTTTCTCATAAATCATTCAGGGTTGAAGTTACTAAATAATGACAAACATTTGAGTTTCAGACATTATATCCTGCTATTCTAGTAACTTTGTAAGTGTATAAGGTCAATATCTAAAAATCTGTCACTTATTTTGGGCTTTTGTCCCCCAGTACTTTTGACTTTGTCCAGAACATTTGTGTTAAGAGATTGAGAGGTGTGTCTTAAAGCAAAGAAGGGAAGTAAGAACATCATATCCAGATTCTTCCTTTTTATTTCTAGCTATATTTTCCATTGCTTTGCTCTAAATGTCATTTTGCAGTTGAGCATTTTTTTTTTAATTTAAGGAGCTTACATGAAGGTAATCCAGCTCTGAAGTTGTCTCGTGGTCAGCCATTACTGTCTTCTCTCCTACCAACACAGGTACTGGGGTCTCAGTGTCTCAACAGTTTTCCTAGAAAAGCCAGCTCATACCAGTTTCTTTAGTGTAGATTGCTGCCCTACTCGACCATATTTAGATGCTTTTCGTTTCCTCTTTTTTATGAAACAGATGGCTGGAGTCCTTTTCTTTTGGTTCAGAACTCCTGCATTTTGGCTCAGTAGGCATATCATCAGGACTCTGACCAATGTGGCCAAGGTTATCTTATGTCTTGTATACACTACATTTTCCCTTCTTTATGTTGTTCGCATTTTCCTTTGAAAGAGATACCTTGTAAGATGTTTTATTTTAAGTTTTACTTTTCTGCCTTACTTACAGAAACGTTTTGCCTAGAATCATCACTTATTTTTCTGTTTTAAAATGACTGAAGTGGATTCACCTCTGCCTAGGTAACATTTCTTTCTCTTTCATTACATTGATGAAACTATTCTTACCTATACATTTTTTTTTCTTCGGCTCTCACTTGCTACTCACAGTTCTCTGTTTCTGGGGCTTAATATTTTAGTTTGACATAATGTTTACAATTCTTCTCAGTTAATGGACCTTTCATGCTTTCTAACTTCATTCCTTAGAATATACTGTCGGTGGGTAATGCATTCTATTCAGTTCTGTTAGTTACTTTTGCTCTCTTCTTCTCAGGAGTTGCAGACCACAATATTCTGTTGTGTAAGTCCATTCTTTCTACCGATTCTACACTTCCAGGTTATTCTGCCATAGGTGTCTGCTGACATGTCTCTTTTAATGGTGTAGGTTCTTCCTCTGTTTGTATCAACAGCCAAATATTTCTAACACTGTGTCTTTATCTTTACTAAATTTATGCACTCTGTTGAAAATGTATAGTGGTTAGTCCCCTTCCCCCACGTTAGTCAGAGATTTATCTTTAGGTTTAATTACTTGCTGTTTCCCTCCCCTCACTGAATATGAGTTTTATTTAAGGCCTGTAATCCCAACATTATTTTCACAAATATTTAAAGTAGAGAAAATCATTCACTATTAACATGTTGAGGTGGGTATGATAACACAGGATGAACTATCTTCCCAAACACAGTTTATACTTCTTACTAAGTAACTGGATACTATTTCTCATTCCTATGAATACATACTACTTCAACTGCTTTGCTAGTAAGGGCTTTCTTTTTACGTACATACATACTAACCCTTTATCAGTGTAACCATACTGCCTGAGTCAAGTAGTCTGTGCAATACTCTGTGACATCATTTAAAATAGTTTGCAGCAGAAGAACTGCAGAATGCAGATTCACCTAGAAAAAATACTGCATTCCTTTACGCGTAACATATACCTAACATCATTAGTGGCATGGTTTTCATAGATTACTGCAGTCCCTCATATAACAGTGTGGGTAGTACTAGTACAAAATCTAGCTGTGTGATTAGAACAGTCCATGTTATAACAGTGTGGGTAGTACTAGTACAAAACCTAGTTGTGTGATTACAGCAGTCTGTGGTATAACAGTGTGGGTAGTACTAGTACAAAACCTAGTTGTGTGATTACAGCAGTCTGTGGTATAACAGTGTGGGTAGTACTAGTACAAAACCTAGTTGTGTGATTACAGCAGTCTGTGGTATAACAGTGTGGGTAGTACTAGTACAAAACCTAGTTGTGTGATTACAGCAGTCTGTGGTATAACAGTGTGGGTAGTACTAGTACAAAACCTAGTTGTGTGATTACAGCAGTCTGTGGTATAACAGTGTGGGTAGTACTAGTACAAAACCTAGCTGTGTGATTACAACAGTACCTGGTAAAACAGTGTGGATAGTACTAGTACAAAATCTAGCAATGTGATTTTTTTTCCACATTTGAGACAGGTGCATTTACAGCTAATACTTTTTGTTTGTTTCTAAACTTCAACCTGTGTTTGAACAAAGGCCTACACTTCTCAGTTCTAAACAAAGTTTCATCACATACCAATCTTTTTACTAGTACAAAAAACTTTCAGCATCCTTGCAGTCAGTTTGACACATGCAACTAAGAAGATCTTCAGTTTGCAATGGCTAATATTTATACCATTCTATTTTTAGTAAGTTGACCCCCAGGATCCAACCATAAATTAACAACATGCTTAAGTGGTATAATTGCAACCTTGCTAATTTGTTTTAAGAAAAAGCCCACATATTAAACTTATGAGCTTCTATCACTGAGGTAACACCAGCTCTGGCAAGTAATGCCTTTTTAACTTTTTCATGGCCCTGATCAGTGCTCTGCATGTAGATGAAGGATTTCAATGGTTCTTCTGTCAGCTTGGCTGAACGATTATTGACCCAGTTGGCTCAGCCTCATTCTTCTGGTAGGCATACTGCTCAACAGCAAGATATATCTCTAGGTTCTCCCCCTAGGTTAATTATTTTAGTGGTGGAACTGTCCTTGGGGTAGCCATCAATTTGGCAACTGGCACCATCCTTTCTGCTGCAGCAGTGATGGTCTGCCATGACTGTTCCACTGTTGTATTCCTGGCAAAGTGACTAACACATAGCTGTACTTATGAAGAACAAATCCTCTCAGTGCATACTACAGGAATGTTTCTCTCATATTGGGAGAAAGCTTTGCTCTAACAGTTCGGTTCTCTTATGGTAGTGAAAATTATGCTCACAACAAGAGGCTTTCATGTAGCCATAAAAAGATTTAGTATATGGCTTTGGTATACAAAAGTGTGTCAAACACGTGTCTTAAGTTATCCACTAATGTGGAATTTTAAGGTCAACAGGGACCACCAGTCTTAGAAGAAACAATGCAATTTACTGGAAAAGAACATAAGAATGCAGGCTGCTCCTCAAAAAGCCTTATGTGTTTAAAAATGTTCACAGCAGTACCTTCAATACAATCACATACAACTGGAATACAGTGACTCATTCAGAAGGTCTCTCATTCTCTCTCTCTTTCTCAATCTCTCTCTCTTAAACCATTTCAGCAGTTCTCTTTTCTGAATTGTTAGATGAGAAATAATTCATCTTCCTTCAAATGTCCTCTTCTTTTCTTTTTTTTACCTAACTACCTTGATAAGTGACATGATTTCCTGTAAACTAACTACCTCAATTATTATTAATGACAGGCTACAGATCCACAGCAAACTTTTATTTCTCTCTCTAGCACCTTGGTCAAAGACCTTCAAGGAGCAACAAACACTTCCCCACACCAACTTATATTCAAACAAGTCAAAACAATTATTCCATTAAACAATTAGATAAAATACTTCCAATTAACTTCACAATTCAGGCCCATAGGTACCTTCTTCTTCTTCTTCTTTCGGCTTTTTTCCCAGTTAGGGGTTGCCACAGTGGATCACCTGTCCGCTCCTGATTGGCAGTGGAGTTTTACAGTGTCGAGTTGCCAGCCCGGCACCCAACCTTCTACAGAAGACACACACATGCACACACTCACACCTAGGGCCAATTTAGAGTGTCCAATCCACCTACAGCATGTATTTGGGATGTGGGAGGAAACCGGAGCACCCAGAGGAAACCCACGTGACCACAGGGAGGACAAGCAGACTCCGCACAGAAGGCACCCAGGCTGAAAATCGAACCAGAGAACCTCTTGCTGTGAGGTGGCAATGCTAACCGCTGCACCACCGTGGCCGCCGTCAGGCCCATAGGTACCAAAGTACTATATTTTAAAATGAAAACATACTCATTAAAAAGAAGGCAATCTTTAAGTGAACTCCCATCTCCTATTTTAAAATTAATTTGTTCCAAAATGTTGTCCTGTAATAATGAAAAATCCCTGCCATGTTTTTCTTTAAAGTGCAAAGCCAGAATTTTGTCCTCCCTTTGATTTTTAATGTCCCTAATATTTTTTTCTGTTTTTGGATTTTGTGGTTTTGCTAACTGCCTCAATTGATTTACATTTCCCTGCAAACTAACCCAAACTAACTCAATTATAATACATATACCTACTCTGTTCAAGTAGTGCACCATACCATAAGTAATCTGCAGTTATGTTACTCATTAATAGCAGTCCATTAACCCCGTATTACAGCCCAGCAACTATTTTGTTAGCTATATACAGTTTTCAGTATCAGTCAAATTAAATTTTACCAACCTGTAAACAAGTACAGAAGGGTAATCTGTTAGTTTCACTTTTGTGACTAATCTTATAGCACTTGATATCCTTAGATAGTGTAGTAACCGCCTTATGCTGACAGGTAATGATGTCTTATTTATCTCTAATAATTCTTCCTGTGAGAGAATCACATATTAGCAAATGTGGAGGCCTTCTCTCACAAAAAACATGGCATGTGAGCAACACACTACCATTACCTTCCATGTCAAGCCACACAAAACTGTATTACGCTGAGGCCTTATAAATCCTTCTTAAAGCCTCCTAGACTGATAAAGACTAGGTCTCAGTAAAAAATCAAACACCACACCACATCACCATCAGACTAAAGTTAAACTGAGAATCATGGAGATTCAGATAATCTCATATTAATTACACTAGACAATGTTACATATAAAATGTTTTTGTGATCAGTGACTCTATAGTCAGGCACAGAGATATTGCACTCACCAGGCTGGACAAAGGCAGGGTGATACTGAGTGTTCTTTCTGGTGCCATGGTGATATCTCAAGGGCCCTTGAGACCTTTTCACATAAGAAATATACCCCAGGATTCAATAAAATCCACGTAGGGTCCGTGTAGAGCTGACACAGAATGTAACCGTATAAACTGCCACTGTTCCCGCTATGCATATTAATCATGGCATGCTGCCGAAGGAGATCATAGTAACAGAGATATTGATTCCATGTAGGCTGTAGTGTAGAGGCTGCCCCATGTTTGTGGATTGTCCAGGGAATTCCTGGACAGATGTTATGTACAGGCTAAGAATCCCTGTAATCTACCCTGCTAGTGTATAAATATGTGTGAATTTTAATATTTTTTGTTTTATTTTTGTGTTTTTTTTAAACTTTTTTTTAACATCAGTTTGTGTTGCGCAGCATTGAGTGCAGCAGTACTGAGCTGTGCTTACACATACAAAGCTGAAACCTACCAAACATCTAAAAATAGAAACCGGATGTAATTAATTATTTGCTTTGCTTTCTTTGAATGCCAGTTTGTGCAGTGTGGCGCGGAGCACAGCAATGCCGATCTACACTTACACATGCACAGGTGACATCTGCCAGGCATCTAAAAATAGAAACCAGATATAGCAAATTATGTGATTTTGTCTACATATTTTTATTTTACTTTTTTTGAATGGCTGTTAGTGCAGTGTGGTGCAGTTCTTAGCAATGCTAACAGGTGGATGTATACTGGTTTTCTTACTATCCAAGTAGCTAAATAGGTAGAGTCACAGCATAAAGTGTTGTAGCTTCTTGGCGTAAGTCCCTAGCAATCATACCTTATTTACATTTATTGCTGTGGAAGTGTGTGAGGTGACCTAAAGGGCAGTTTAATTTAAAAACAAAATTGTTGCATTTTTAAAAGCTGCATGATGCTAAGCACTGCTTAAACATGGTTAACAGCTACTCATGTTTGGATGTTGTTAAGTTTCGCTAAAACATGGTTGTCCCAATTTCCGTGACACTCAGCTCTGCTAAGCTGGTTTGTACAATGCTAAGCAATGTGGTGCTTTTTTGAATCTTACTGTATGACATGTAAGGGTAGGAGAGCAACTGATATTAAGGCTAATAGGCAGAAATTCTGCAGCATTCATTGGAGTCTTATTAACCAGTTAATATGTCTGGTGGTGTTGGTGAGGGAGAGGTCTTTTGGGTGCAGAGGTGGGGTATGCAAGAGTCCAGAGTATTTATTGGACTCCTGGTCTGAAACTACAAATACCAGCTGTTGCAGGACAATTACCAGGGCTCAGAATGTAAATCTGAAGCATGGGATTGGTAGGCCAGGGATTTTACCAGTGCTACTGGTATCTCTTGCACTGGTGAGCAGTGTCACCGCTACTATGATGACCTGAAGCGAAGGAAGAGGGAAAACTTGGACACCTGGATCCAAGAGGCCAGGGCTGGTCAGACCCCACAGATATGTAATTATGTTTGTTACTACTTTACTAAAATAAAAGCTGAATCTGTGCAAAAACTGGTATACATAATAGTATGCTTCTCTTCCAGCAGCTGTAGCTGAATGGGATTGCAACGTCCAGTCTCACTCTGAGCGCCTGGCCAGGATGTGCTCTGAGTGTGGTAAGTATGGATATTTTCTGATAACTGTAGTGCAATAAACATTAAACAATACAAATAACAATAAGCAATAAGGTTAAAGCAGGATTGCAGTTTGATAACTAATGTGTGCAAATAACTGCAATAGGGTTGTATCCACTGTATGTGTGTTCTAATATCACTGCAGTCACCTGCAAAAATTGAAATAAATAAAGAATGCAAAAGTAATTGCCTGATAAATGTATTGCACAACTCGCAGTATGGTTCAGGGCTGTCTTCAGGCCACTGTCAGTCAATTAATGCTCTGTATTCCTCCCACTCCAGAAACAAAGTGCATGTGTGAGGAGCCCATGTTCTGGGCAGATATCATGTGTATACTTCACAGTTTCTAAGAGCAATAACAATAAAGTGTAAAGCAGGATTGTGGTTTCATAAGTAATGTATTCAAATAAGTTCAGTAGGGTTGTAACCATTGTTTGTCTGCTCTAATGTCACTACAGTCAATTGTTACATTATGTGCACAGCTTAAGGATTCTACTCCCATGTCTGCCAACTAAGACATGATGACTGTGTAATCTACTGAATGTACACAAACATACCTCTCATCTGTCATGATTTTTCACAATGTAATGACAACTACCCAATCTGTCTGATCTAAGATTAGCAGAGAAATGATTATCTGGAAAGAAATGTAATTGCAAATCCGTTTACAGAATACCTCAGTGATTATTAACGTCCACATTACGTGAAACAGTTCCTTGTAATTGTGCACCTGCATTTGTTAGTGCTTGGCTCATACTGTCCCATGCTAACAGCTTGAGAGGTTTGTATATGCTACATCATCTATAGAAGAATTTGAGTCACTGTACTCACAACTGACACTGTAAACCTGCAGACATATGTATTAGTACTCTGTGTATTAATATCATCTATAACTTCACCAATGGTATGTTTTTCTCTCTCTCTCTCTATTCCCAGCCCTTACCTTCTTTACTGTAATAATGTTATTTATTATTATGATATAATATTAATATATTCTGGTGGGGCGGCTGCAGTGGTGCAGCAGTTAGCATTGCCGCCTCACAGCAAGAGGTTCTCCGGTTCGATCCTCGGCTGGGGTGCCTTCTATGCAGAGTTTTCATGTCCTCCCTGTGGTCATGTGGGTTTCCTCTGGGTGCTCCAGTTTCCTCTCACATCCCAAAGACATGCTGTAGGTGGATTCGATACTCTAAATTGGCCCTAGGTGTGAGTGCGTGTGTGTGCCTTCCATGGAAGGTTGGGCACCGGGCTGGCAACTCAACACTGTAAAACTCCACTGCCAATCATGAGCGGACAGTTGATCCTCTGTGGCAACCTCCAACTTGGAAAAGCTGAAAGTAGAAGAAGAATATTAATATATTCTAGTAAACTAACAGTTAGGTTGGCCTTATGTGTTATTTAATACTGGTTTGCTGCTAATATACTTACTGCTGTGTTCCATACAATATACCTTAATATGTATTTGGCTTAATCAGTATTATGTTCTATTATGCTGATACTAACATTGGTTTGGTTATTACTAACCTTAACTTATTGTTATAACTAATTTACCACAGATCGACAAGGTAGGCTGAGTCCAGGTGATCCACCTACCCTGGCTTCTCTGGTCGTGGCACTGGGGCCCAGGACATCTGGACCACACTCTGGTGGTGCCCCCTCTGCTGCCCCTGCACTACCTGCTGCATCAGATAGTTCTTCCTCACAGGTTGGTGCTCGACCCCCCTCTGGGAGTGGTGGTGGAGGGGGTGTTGTCATCCATGATGAATTGCCAGGATTGGTGCACAGGATAGTGTTCTCTGGTTTTGGATGCCACCTGCACTGGATGAAGGGCATGCTTGTCACCCTGGTGGGGCAGCCTCAGCCTGGAGCCCAGCCTCCACCACTGCCACCCCAGAGGCAGTGAAGGAGCAATACCAACAGTCCCATTGGTGGGGACTTGAGTCATGCTGCTACATTGTGGAGGTACCTGAGACTGAGATTCCACAACACCCTCCCCATCCTAGGTGTTCACCCCCCTCTTGTGTCATTCATCAACCCTGTCTGCTGTCTTGTCTGTCTTCATAGCTTCTGCATCTACCCAACTTACCTCCCCCACACATACCTATGAACCTTTCCCAACTTTCCACTCTCACCTGAAAAAAAATGGGCACCTGCCCCCCCCCCCAAAAAAAAAAATCATCCCATACATAGCTCTCCATTTTGCACACATAATTTGGTGCAATTGGTTTGACAATGCAGTTAAGTTGTTCTCACCCCTCTCTCTGGGGGTCACAGTCCAAATTCCTCTACAAATTCTGTCAAAGTGCACAGCTGTTGCTATACAAGAAATGGATAGCTATGGTTCTTTCCTACACCCTTCCTGGACATACCTACCTGCATTTCACTGTGTACCCCCCCCCCCTGCTTACACCCCATTTCACCACTGTTCTATCTCCCCATTTTTCTTTTCTTTAAAGATTTTTTGGGTGACTCTGTAGGATGTGGCGAGTCACTCACCTTCCCTGAGCTCAGCTAAATGGAGAAGTAGTGATATATGTGTTTTAAATGACAATAAACACCTATACCCAGTTTTGAACCCAAGACCATTGCATCTGCAGATCACTGCATTAACCTGCCACATCACACATCTGTTAATTACAACAGGTGGTTTAAGCAAAACATAGTAATTGCAAGTTACCATCATTAATCACATTTAAGCAGAGCTGTAAATTGCGCCCTGTCATACAAACTTGCTTAAAAAGTAATAGAAAAACTGGGAGTATAACTTGGAGTCTGGTACTGGACTGCACCACTAGAAAGCCAGATGCAGACTAATGGATGTAACTGAGGTCTCTAATAGCATGTAAACTGGCACTTTTATCAGCAACATATACAAGTACACCTGCTAAAACATTAATGGCAAAATACATGTTCAACTGGGACTTTGGTGGAGAACTTACATTCTTATAAAGCCAGGCATATAATAATGGATGCAATGGAGGTATGTCACAGCTTGTATGTCTTCCCTTATGCCTTCACAAATACACATGCTGCAATAGTGACTCAGTAGCTCCATCTGTTAAATAGTAATGAAGAAACACGCACCAAATGACTGTCAGGGCTCTTTCTTTAATAAGAAAGGACCAAAGCACAATTCAGAAAGTTAAGCGCTTTCATCAAAAGACAATGACTTCATCAGAACTGTAATCCACAATTAGAACCATTATTAAATAGCATAGCAATACATTTGAAAAAGTTAATAATTATACATTCTTAAAGAGCCAGTTGATAAAAAACAAGCCATATTGCAGTAATATATAAGATACATACTGAAAACATATACCAACATAGTAGGATAAAAATAAAAAGTTGTTGTATCTTTTGGCTTTTCCCAGTTAGGGGTCGCCACAGAGGAACTCCGGTCCGCTAATGATTGGCAGTAGATTTTTACGTACCGAGTTGCCAGCACTGATGCACAACATTCAACGAAGGTACGCCCATTCATGTGTCTCCACACAGAAGACGCATTAGCTGAGAATCGAACAGGACAACATCTTAAGGTGAGGCGACAACGCTACCGCAGCACCACCACTGCAGTAGGATAAAAATAAAAAGTATTAGAAATAAAACCAAATATATTTAAACTCACTACAGGCTCATTTTGGTAAAAAAGTCTCTCCCCCTACACCTGTCAACTACATGCAAGCTTATATAGTTCAACATAGTGTCTTAACTAAGGACTTTAAAAACATTTTACAAAGGAATTGGAGTATTTTTAGGACTAACCAGGAAATATACCATGCTGTGGGTGATCAGCCTTTCTTTATTACCAAGGTAGGGATGAATTTAAAAGAACTAGTAGAAAATCCCACTACATATAGACATCACAATATTGGATTTGGTACTAAAAGTTGTGGCTGTTGCCCACAGTGTAGTCATATTCTCAGGAAATCCAATGTAGTGTTAGGTGACAAAATGAAAACTAATACAAATTTTAGACAGGTAATTGTAACACTAAAAGGATAGTTTATTTGGCACTATGTGATTCCTATCCAGGATTTTATGTTGGAAAGACCGAGAGATCCCTTAAACGGAGAATTTATGAGCATATGTATGAATTAAAGAATAAAAAAAGAGACTAATGCACTGTTTAGGCACTCTTTGGAGTGTAAGAACTTTCATGGTTTCAAATTTGGCATTCTGGACAGTGTACACATAGGGGTGGAGACTGGAAAAACAAGCTTTGTAAAAAGAACTTCTGTGGCAACACAGGCTTGCTGCCAACTTCCCCCCTGGTTTAAATGATACTATATCTATTACCCCAGTTCTCAAGGATAGAGCAACAATTAAGTAGTGGGGGTATAAATAATGGGTTTGTGCTTAACACCCTATTAAAACACATTTAAAAATATTTATTTCACAATTTTTGACACTCATTAAAGAGCTTTATCAAGAATTCATGCATATATAAAAGTTAAGCTTTAATATATTTGGTTTTATTTTTAATACTTTTTATTTTTATCCTACTATGTTGGTATATGTTTTCAGTATGTATCTTATATATTACTGCAATATGGCTTGTTTTTTATCAGCTGTCTCTTTAAGAATGCATCATTATTAACTTTTTAGCCAATCAAATGTATTGCTACACTATTTAATGATGGTTCTAATTGTGGATTACTGCTCTGATGAAGTCATTGTCTTTTGATGAAAGCGCTTAACTTTCTGAATTGTGCTTTGGTCCTTTCTTATTAAAAGAGGAGTCCTGGCAGTAATTGGGTGCATGTTTCTTGGTTACTAGTGGTTTTCTCTCACATCCTGGAACTATTGTTAGTCTGTTAATTGCTTTGCAAACAGTTAGTTTTGCCATACATGGTCCTGGGTTCAAATCCAGTGGTGTGCAGCATTTAAATTACATTATTGTGAAGCCATCAATGAATGAGTTATGTACTGTTTATCCGCACAATGCATTTCAAATGAAATGTTTGCTTTTCAGTGATGGAAGTCACAGGCCTGCAGATAGGAACACACTTGACAAATTCCTATAGCAACACTATAACTACATAAAGTGTCAGGTCATGCATTAATATGCATTCACAGAAGATTTTTAAGTTAGGTAATGCAAATGAGGCCCACTAACATCATAGTGCAGCACACAATCATTTTATAATGATATTACAGATTAGTACAGCTGCACATATGGAGGTCCTGCAAGTAACAAGGACTGCCAGCACACACATTTCAAATGACTACCATAATGTAACACATGGCCTGACAGTTGCCCAAATGGTTGACATAATGGTATATTTATCCCCTATGTTGCTCAAGGATACAACAAACATGTTGTCTAGTGCTCTGTTAGTGATACCATTGCCTAATATGCTTACATTAAACACATGCCTTAATTTGCAGTGGAACGGGTGCCCTCACTCTGGCTCTGCCTCTACAACTAGGCTGCCACAGCTCCCATAGTTATTCTTACAGCTTGCTGTCCTCCAAGTGTTCACACTCTCTGCCTAAACCTGTTGGCTGCAGCATTAGATGCAGCCTGTACCACATACATCTGTATGTAAAAGTAGCTGCTCCAGACCTACCCTCTGTGATGGTGTAGTCTCCTCACCCAAGTAATGTCTAGCACAACATATCAGAAAGGGCTTCTAATCTACATGAAGGCCTTATATCTTGTTCAGTGGTTGCATGTGACTGGCTGATTATACTGCAAATCAGTTATATTGTCTCCAATTAGCATGTCAGAAACACAGATAGGTTAAGAGCCAATCACCTGGTAATGAGAACCATGTTAAAAAGGCAAACAGCTAGCTAGGGGAACCAGTTTGCATGAGACTTTCTTTGCACAGTAGATACGTTACCAAAAACATTATATTGTATATCTGTACCTATCAACAGAGGAGTATTGTACTCCATCAGCTATATAACCTTTTTGTTTACAACATGATGCATATATGTGACTATACTTAGGGGGGATGGGGATTACAGCATTAAGCCTTTCTTAGAACTGTAATGATGACATGTCATTGATCTCCAGATTTGTTACACATACAGAGGACGTACAATACATCAAAGGTACAATGTTTTTTGTCAATGTAGTGCACTGGTCTCATGCGAATATCCCTTAATAGCGTTTGTAATAGCCCAATGCTATTTGTTTGCCACTGTTGTTTTGACATATTATCAGGAGGGTTTCCACACTACAATGAACTCCTGTGTTAACTGTGTGATCATACAGCAGGATCTGTCATCACACAGATGGGAATAGCTGGCTATTGCTAGTGTCTTAGTTGTATCCACACTCTTACTATGTCTGCAGACTCTGGAATATGACATGTGTGATCAAGCAGTGGACACTGCCAGCCATTCTGTTCTTACTGTATCTTTGCAGTGTACTTCAACGTATAGTATGTGATCCTGACATGTGTTCCTGTTTTGTTGTCTTTCAGGAAACATGTATGTTAGATGCCATGCCCCTTTTAAGGATGCTGAGAATTATATAATCCTGGAAGGCTTCTGTCAACACCATGGACTCCTTACTGTAAAGGGGGAGGCAAAACAGGGAACAAGCAGGTAGCATTGTGGGCTGACCTTGTCCGTGATGTTAATTCCATAGGTCATCAGAGCAGGACATATGAGGAATTTTGGCACAGTTCAACAGATATGATTAATGCTGCATGCAGAAGAGCAGTAGACGTGGCCAGGGATAGTGGTGTCACCAGTGAAGGGCCTGCAGCAGAGCAACAACTCTCAGCCACTGTGGAATTCCTGGTGAACCTAGGAACACAAGACAGCTCCCAGACATCCATCACACTGTATATTAACAATGTGGGTGCCACAGTTTCCATGCCAGAGGAGAGTCCAGGTAGGCTTAGTCTGATCAGCACTGGAAGACTGTAGCATTCAGTGTGTCGAGGTGTGCATACGTTTACGTGGATATCAGGTGTTTGTTCTTTGGTGGAGAGAGTTTAACTGAAGTTTGATTCTCATGCTCAGATTTTGATCAACATAACAATTAACAAAGCAGGTACTGTAAATGTGAGATATATGGATGCATTATCCTGTTATAGTGCAACATGCAGTAGTGTTTACATTACCTCTCCCTCAACTTTTCACAGGTCCATCAGGAGTGACTGCAGTGCTTTCCCTAAAGTGTCATCCCAGGCTTGCTGGCTGAATTGCTGTACTGTTGGCATGATTACCAACTGCACAGATATTTTCTGACTGTACAGACTTTAGTCATATCTATGCCTAATAGGTGTGACCACACTGATAGATGTGAAAGTATTGCCAGGACATTCCAGATTGTCGTATGTATCAACTTTGCAGAGTCTCACAAATGTCAACAGTGTATCTCATTGCTGAAGAGATTGCTGTGTAAAGAGCTTTTATTTACAAGTAACTACAGATGTTTGTGGGAAAGGTAATGTCCTCATGTCCTACTATATGAGTTCAGGGATTAAACAAGTCTATAATAGTGACAACAGTGTATACAGCTTTACGTATATTGTAACATAGTACTTTAGAGCATAGTAGTACAGGTATTAATGTACTTCTTTTCCCTTTATTATCACAGGTGACCTGGGGGGTTGGTCTCTCTCCCCTACTCAACCAGATGTCAGTGTCTCTTCAGACTCTGATGATGACAGTAGCCAAAGTGAGGCATAGGTGGGGGTTTCAGGGGCTGAATATGTCCTAGAGGTTTAAATCCCTCTTCTGCCCTCATTATCACTGCACACAATCAGTATGCCTACACATACGCAGTCTCCACAGGCCACAGATACTGGACATTCAGAGGGTGAGAACATTGAACAGGAAAGTGTGTCAACTATGGCTCCAGTGAGTGTAGACACTGGCCATAGCCAGAGAGCTGGTGAGGTTCCACATAAGTGGATTGAGAGGGGTGGTCTTAGGAGACCTGCTGTCCTTCCACCGCCTGTTGCAGGTGTCTCATCATGGGTCACTCTGCATATGTTTCGGGCCATCATGGAGGCACAGGTGCATTCTGAAAGGAACTCCAGATGAATCCTCAGAGTTATGGATGCAACACAGTCTGACATCCGTGACTGCCTGAACTGCATTGGTGATACCCTGGATCAGTTCACTGATGCAGTGGATAGAAGGTGGTTTGAGGCGGATTGAAGAATATCTGTCTTGGAGTGCAAATTGTCTGTGATGGAATGTCTGGTTGGAGTTGAGGATCAGACTCATGGATGTAAGCCAGCAACTCCATCTGCTGAAAGTCCACATGGCCATGCACAATCATGCCACCATAGTGGCAGTACATCCAGTGCTCCAGAGGGGAGTTCACTGTCCACACCAAGCTGTGGCAGGCCATTGGCTTGTGGCCCTGGGCATTCCTGTGGAGGAGACAGTCCCAGCAGACAGCAGTCACTATGAGGTACTAGCATTGTTTCTGAACCTGGGCATGGAGGTGCCAGTGCAACTCCTGGTAGAGCCAGTTCACATGTTTGGGGGTGGAAATGGTGAACTGTCAGCTCCAACATGTACAGTTCAAACCTGTCCAACATACACACATGTAGCGCTGGGCACTGAGCTTGACTGTGTTCACTCACACACTCACACACCACTGTCAAATTCAGGTCACCTACAGACACACTCACGGCACATTTCCATGGTCCATTTTGCTTGCTTCTCTTCCTGACTCACACACATGCTTTCAACCTATAAGGTCAGCCTAGGCCTTCTGCACCCCCACACAATACCCTTTGGAAGTGGTGGTACCTGTGTCACATTCCTGTCATCCTCATCATCAATGCAGGGAAATGAAGCTATGTGTATGATGCACAGAGTGACTATATAAATTAATATGCATTTGTGTAATGCAGTGTTGCTTTGCCATGGCACTTGTACTGATCAGTGACATATACTCTATGCTGACATTTGTAATGAGTAAGCCACATAATTTTGCGTACCTTATGTTCTGTGATGTTGTAATGGCTGTATATTTACACAATGAAAGGTGTGTCACAGACCTGTTTATGGTTCAGTTTCAGGAGTCTGAAAAAACACCTATGGATAAACAGTGGCAATAAACCCATAGACATCACAGCACAGGATGGAACGTTAGCACAGAAGAAATATGTCTTCAGCAAGGTACAGCACTATAGGTGCATGGTTCTATAGGTTCATATGCGTATAACAGGCTAACAAGGGCAACGGCATCATTCAGCCTACTCATGCATCCCTAATGTATGAAAAGATCTGATACCCTTGATAAAAGTCACCAGAGTTTCAAGAGCTAACACATCTACAAGCTGTGGTGATGGAGATGACCCATCTACAAATTTCCTGTGTCCATTACAGACATTTATCTTACCCCAGTAATGACTGTTTTGTTCTCCATCCTATTATATGACTTGCACATGATTTGTGTTACAGCAGACGTGCTTCACATGCATGGGGAGCCTGTTACATATAGGGTGCAGTGCCTGTGTTACGTAACTGTCTCTACAGAATGTACTATTCATAACACAGTTACAGTGTAAGTGTGTAAAACAGGTAATACTTGTGTTAGTCCTGTCTTGGATAAGGGGGAGGTACACAGTGGGATCTGACACGTCCCTGTATGGCAGCCATACACATTCCCTCCAAAGCATGTAGGAGACAGGCTACACATGCATGGTCTTGACATGGACTGCATTGGGCATGTTATCTACAATGTGGATTGGTTTACCATGGAACCTGTGTGGCTGCTACAGTTGTAGGTCTTGCCTCTGTAGTGACATAGCAAAGGTGTCATTGCATTCAGTGATAAATGTGATGAGTGCCAAATACAGTATAACAATGATAGTCTGGGATTTACATGCCATACCTTTCTGTATAGGTTGTACAAAATTGAATGGCTCACCACATCTTACTGACCAGTGAAAGTCAAAGGCTACATTACTCTTTCTGCCCATAAGTCCATGAGTAATGGCTCAACTGTGTGCAGTGTTCAGACTCTACTGTATTTTCCAGGGGCGGATGACTTCCAAAAGGATAGCATTGTACAGTCCTTGGCATTTACTATTTGTCACTGGCTCTGACAACAACTAAATGTCTGTCCCAAGCTGTCCTGGATAACTGCTGGTTGTGCGTGCAGTTCAGTGACAGCTTCTAATATACAATCACCTGCTAATGTAGTCAGTCAGAGGTCACTGACAGTGGCTGTGAATGCAGAGAAAGGAATGACTAGAAGGGGTACTCCATTAATGATGTTTGGGGGAAGCCCACTCGTGACTGGCATCATTGTAGCATAGGTCTACCCAATGCCATCTTCCCAGATTTTGACTATCAGACACTTGGCTATCCACCAGCTGACATACCACTCTGTAAATAACCTACACAGTTTTCTGCAAGCTCTACTGGCATAATATTGTCAGACACCTTGTCATGCCATGGTAGTTGGAGTGAGTCATATTCCTGTCATCCATTGCATAGTGTAACACTCAATGAGGTCCACCAGTTAGGGTAGGTAGGCATAATCTGCCCTTGAGCAAAACATACTGTGTTTGGTCCAGTGTCAGTAGGTGCACAACATTGTTATTGACTGTATCTCTGCTAACTCCTTTCATGGCTTTACGTATCAGACAACTGAGAAATCTGAGGACATTGCTTGATACTGCATGCTAGTTGTCTTCTGTGCAACTAGGTATTGCAGTTACTTGCATCATATTCCAAGAAAAGAGCCATCATGGAGCACAGACAACAATGGAGGGAAGGGTAATATGTATACCCTGTGAAGGTAAGGTGGGAGGTTCTACACATGCATTCTGCAGTTGGAGACTACTAAAGTGGTGTGTACTGAAAGGACACAATTACCTTGTGAACAATGCAAAAATCAGGTGAGTCCCCTGAATTGCTGGTGCCTAGCTACTACTAATGCTGGTCTCACCACAACCACTCTCTCATGGGATATCATGCTCCAATACGTCTTCTGTCATCACACGCAAGACATTAATATGAATCTCATGATGAGAAGCAGGACACAGCCTGTTTGTTCATCTACATAGTTATCCCACATCATGAAAGGCTCTGTAGACTTCATATACCCTTCTCCAGGTTGATGTCTTGATTAGCAACCTGAGAAATCAGTTGTCTTTTGCATGTATTATGCCTTTTGTACCAGGGTTGATGGCAAGTCACTAGGGAACTGGCCAGATGGTGATTAGGAGCACAGCTGCAGTGTCACAATATCATGTGCAATGTTCAGTGACATAGATGTCCAAGCTTGCTGAAACAAGCAGAATAGTGGCAGTGACCCATTGTAGGTGACAATTTCACAGCAATTCATGCATCCTGCCCTTTAACAGATTGTCATATTTTCACTGCAAGGAGGTCCTACAAACACTGTGTTTCAGGCTATCAACCCCAAGGGTGTGGCAGCATGACCCTAACTTTGCAGTGATTGCAGTGTCACATTTGTAGGTATGGTATTGGGACTAAGTCTAATGACAGGATTATAGTCAATCCAAGGTCCACATGGCTGGCAAAGCATTGTATGGCACACTGTCAGATGTTGTCTTTCCTTAGGGGACCTACATAAAGGTGACATGCTACATTTCACCATCTGCCATGACACTGTCTAATGATGGCATGCTGTGATATACACACAAGCATGACTGTATTGCTAATGGCACTATCAGTGACTGCTAATGAGATGTAGAAAGTGTCCCCACCCCTATACTCCTATGCCACACAAACGCAATGTGTGACAGATGTGACTGTATTTCAAACCTTGATTCCATGGTGTCTCAAACAGCAGTCAGTACATATTTATTTTATTTATTTATTTATTTCCAGTTTAATAACCGGGGAGGTCCACTGGGCCCAAAAGGCCCATTTTCAGTGGAGGCCCGGGGAGAAAAGCTCCATAATAAAAACAATTAAGAAGTGAAAACAAGTAACAATAAAAATAATTACAGAAATTGAAACAAGCAAGCATAGAATCATATATTTGTACAAATTATTCACAGAATAATGCAAAAGAACACATAAATATGAAATATGTGACTAGTATAATTTTTACAATCAAATTCAGAGAGCAATTTGCATGTAGAGCCATTTGCACAGAGTAAAGATGGGAGCCTGTGTACAGTATTTAAATAGTAAGTACACTGGGTAGAAAAATTCAATATACAGTTGAAGTAGAGGGGGGAGCTGTAGAAATAGCAGAAAGTAGAGGTGTTCGAAGGATTACATGTCTAGGAGACATAAGAGGGATTTAGGTCGGAAGGGTACAATTACATTTCCAGTTCTGGGAGAGGTGGGAGTAGAGTAGGAATTTTAAAGTGCTCAGTGTTTGTAGTGATTCTAAGCAGGGGTGGGAGAGAGTGCCATTTTTTGGCCAGTGAGTAGGAAAGGAGAAATTGGCCAAGGGGTTGTTTAGGTTTATGTACAGAAAGTAGATTTTGTTGAGCTGATATTAGGGGTCTGAGTGGTGTGTAGAAAGGCAAGATATTAGTTAGAGCAGGGCATACAGTAGGTTTAAAGATTAGTTTGTGGGCTGTAGTAAGTTGAAGGTAGTCTAGATGATTAGGAAGCTCGAGCCACTTTAGACTGTGGAGAGAGGTGCAATGGTGGGTGCAGTGAGTAGATTTAGTAGCAAATTTGGTGATTTTGTTGTAGCAGCTTTCTAATTTTAAGGAGATGGAGGCTGAGAGGTTAGTTAGAAGTGGAGCACCATACAATAGGGAAGCTAGTAGGTAGGAGGAGGCGAGGGTTTGCCTTGTAGCAGGAGAGAGAAAGTGAGCGTTTCTATATAGCGTACCGAGTTTCTGATGGGTTTTTTGATATTCAGTTGAATATGTGTATCGAATTTCAGATGTTCATCAATGGTAACACCAAGAAATTTGGCAGAAGGAACAACTTCTATAGGGGAGTGAGTATGGCTGGTGATCTTGAATGATTGCTTGTCAAGAGGATGGGCTTTTGAGGGGGAGAAAAGAAGGATTTTAGATTTATTGGCATTAAGGGAGAGATGATTTTGAAGCATCCAGTTCTCTGTAGTTGTGAAGGTCAATTGGGTTTTAGTCTGGAGCTCAGGAAGGCTAAGGGAAGAGCAGACTAACATGGAGTCGTCAGCATATTGCACTATTTGAGCGTTTGGAATTGCAATGTGAAAATTATTGATGAATATGTTAAAGAGCATAGGTCCGAGTATAGATCCCTGGGGGACTCCGGTAGGTGTAGGTAGGAAGGTTGAAGTACCAGTTTGCCATTTCACAGCTTGGGATCTGTCAGAAATGAGCATTTTGCCAACATGCACAGCTCATCTCCTGCACCATCCATACCCACATCACACACACCTGCATGTGTGCAGCTCCTTACCAGATACATTTCCAAACAACGGACACCTCAGAAAATCCTACCTCTGGAGATCACAGTACACATAATAATGCTTTCACCACTGTCTCAATGGTCAAACACCTGAGGCAAAACACAAAATTAAACCTATTATTCATCTGAGATTACATCATGAGACACATTGATGTCCTTGTCACCAGGCTATATATGGGAAAGTTCACACTTAGCTGTCCATGGGTTGACACGATATACCATAACACACATTGCCGCAACTCAAGGAATATCAGGTAACATAATGATGACATCATAGTTCCTGCAGATGAGTACGACTAGGGACATGCATCACCAGACTGTATGCAGACACATAACTGAGCTTAGACACTCTGTGTCTCCAGCGGGTATGCCTATAGCTTTCAGATGTATTTGACCCTCACCTAGGATGATGGCTCAATACATGAAGAAAATGATGAATGTCAATAATTGCCTTAGTGTATGGTGTAATTGTAAGGGGATCCACCTCATGTCTGCCTGGGATGACTTGCTCAACAGATGTCAATGCTTTGTCAGAGATATTCTTCATCCTTTACCCCTGGGATTTGAGTACTGGCCAAGGCTGCTGACACCCCCACAGTGCATCTTATAGGGGGGTTCTATATTATGTGATTGAACATTTAGTTACTCGAATAATCACTAAATGCTGAAGACCCAAAACCAAGAATGTCAGTTTCCACACAGGGAAACAATGCTGCTGTCCTACCAAAAAAAAAAAAAAAAGAAACAATAAACACAAATGAAGTGGGGGGGCTTCACCCCACCCCTGATGTGGGGGGCTTCCACGCCCACACTGCCCCTAACTAAATACACCAAATCCGAGATCGCTCCACATTGAAGAAAGGGCAAAATTCGCATAACAGTCAAACGACTTGTTTTCCTGGGTGGAAACTGCCATTCTCATTTTTGGGTCTTCAACATTTACTGATCAACGTTTAGTTATTTGACTAACTAAACATTCAATCACGTAATATAGACTCTCTTATAGGCACTGTTTGGAGGGAAAACTTTCCAATGAGAACGCCATCTTCATACAACATCATGGTCATGCTGCTACATGCTGGGAATGGCAACACTAAACCCCACTCTGTGGAAGGTGTCCCCACCTTGGAATATACAGACATTTGTGCAGTCAAAGACACCTGGTTCAAGGCTGTGGACAGTACCACAGCCATACCAGACTACATGTCCTTCCACGTGTTCAGACCTCAAACTGACAGTGTGCAAGGTAATACAGGTGGTGTATAGATATTCATTAAGGATAGATGATTTAGTGAAACACTGTGATTTCTCAGAGACACTGCAGGTGCTATTCACTGCTGGAAGGGCACATTATCAAGCCATTGCCAGTTACAGGACCAGGTCCATGAATCCAGACACTCACTGTGCTTATTTGAATGTACTTGTGTCTATCAAGATATATCAGTACACCATGGTTTGGGGTGGAATTAAGTAATCATCAACTGTGTTGCTTAGTTGTGTTGAAGCTCACTTGCCTAAAGATTAGTCCACATCCTTAACTACAATGCCCTGGACCAGTGGCATGACATCCCCACAAGGGGAGCTAATGTAGTGCATCATGTGTTCACCAATAAGGGCGACCACTGCAGCCCACCACTGTAAGGTCCACCCTGGTGAGGTCTGACCACAGATCAGTCTCATTAAAACTATCACACCTATCCCCCTTTGCAGAAAATACAGAAATATACTTCAACAAAGCAATTTATTACCAGAAAAAAATGAAAAAGTAAACTTCCACAAAAATAGTAGTACAGTTCAGCACCAACCAATATAAAGTTCAAAAGCAGCAGATTTGGCAGGTTCCACTTCTTTCACAGATACAGATTCAGAATCAGACAAACACTGAGAAATAGATTTCAGCTGCTCATTACTGACTGAGACCTCTTTCAGAACCACAATTACATTGGGGAATATTAATTAAACACAATCATTACATAATTAATTAATTACTGTGTAGTAAATAAATTGGCGAGGAGTATGTATGTCGTTTGTATGTATATATATGTATAATATAACATAATATAAAATAATATATAGCATTCTAAAATAAAAATGAGGTGAATAAGAAATATATTATTGATTGATTATTATACACATGATAAACCAACACTTTTGTGTAAACATGTATAAATATATTAATATATAAAATATATAATTTATATACATATATATATTAGAAAATATATTTTATATATTTATACATTTTTACACAAAAGTGTTGGTTTATCATTATATATATATATATATATATATATATATATATATATATATATATATATATATATATATACATTTTTATAGAGAAGTTATATATTTTATACATATACATACAAGTTGTATTGACATTTTCTGACTCCAACTGCATTTCAGTATGTATTTTTGGAACTATTATTTAATTGATTAATTGTGTAATTGTTTAATTAGTACTCCCCAATGGATGTATAAAAGGAATGGGAGAGGTGCTATTAATTGATTCTGAAGAGGTCTCCAGTGCGGAGACGAAAGCGCTAAATCCTATTTCACTGAGTTCTTTTTGTCCAATAAACAGTGTCCTATCTGTGAAAAACGAGTGGACTTTGTGGAATGTGGCTTTGATTTTGTGGTTTTGGAAAAGCAATTTATTACCACCTATGGAATGGTTTACATAGCTTTACTGCACTTCCCCCCTCAGATGGGACAGGCAAGTATGCATAGCTCTGCACCCATGCATTATGTAAGCAGCAGTACAACTGCATAGACTCGGCTGCACCTGACTGGAGGAACTCAAGCTCCTCATGGCACAGCAAACCTGCCTGGTGGACAACTGCCATTAGCAGGCTGTACAAAAAAGGTGCACATTGTGGTTTGACAGTTGGGGTGAGGGTACCCCCCCTAAAATTGAGGCACAACCTCCTCAGCTAAAACAAGTACATAGTGTTTTACAACATCATGTAGAAACAGTATGTGACAAAATTAGCCTCCAACACAAAACAGAACCACGATGCAGAGTATAGTTACATGTGTAACCTTGAAGGACAAGCCCAGATTGTCAGTGAACTTGTACTTAATGATATCACTTATGATGGATCTGTACTCATAGCTAACCTGTTGTCCCACAGGTTCCATATAATCTTCACTCCCCTGTCTCCACCACATGTGCCACATGACATTACTGCAACCTGTCCCATACCTGTACTGAACATGCTAACATCCCAGGCTGCATCCTGCATGGGATCCAACAAGGATTACAAACACTGTTTGGAAATCCTTGCAATCATACTATAACCACTGGCTGCAACCCAGCTGACTGGACAATGGCAACTGTTATCCCCTTGCCCAGAGGTGGTGCCTCCACTGACCACTAGAACTATAGACCCATTTGCCTCAGTAGCCATATCTGTATGCCTGTGCGGCAAATCATCATGGAGGTGACAAACATATATGTGATCTACAAACAGTTGACTGTACACAATTTGGATTTCTGACAGGGAGATCGTGGCTGTTAAACATGGTGGACATGTCTGAGGCAGTCACCAAGGACCTGGGTGAGGGGACATCAGAGCATACAACCCCCTGGACTTTGCTAAGCTGTATGACTCTATCTTCCACTCAGGCATCATTGACAAAATCACCCGCTTAGGCATCCATGGTAATATTATTATAGGGGTCACTAAATGGCTCAGTGATGGTGCACATACTCAAAATAAGGAAATCTGCCTCCAATAACAGGGCTCAACAGGGCTCAGTCATGGGTCCTCTACTGCTTGGACTCCTTTTAACCATGATACAAGCTAATAGGTTCATAGGTTCATAGATTAGTACTAGGCTAACTGCCCTTGTGGGCCATTTTAAGCCTAGCCAATTACCCTATGTGAGAATCAAACGCTGCACCTTGTGTTTGTAAGGCAAATGCTGTAACCATTATGCCATCCTCCCACCCATTCATAGCTTCATACTAGGCTAACTGCCCTTGTGGGCCATTTTAAGCCTAGCCAATTTCCCTATGTGAGAGTCAAACCCTGCACCTTCTGTCTGTAAGCTAAACACCTTAACCATTATGCCAACCTCCCATCGCACATAATACTGAATGTCTATTGCTGACAATGTTGGCTGATGCCTGCAAACTGTGAGCAGTCATAGAGTCTGTGAGTTATGTCAATATCCCACAAGAATGTATTGACGAACAAATGCCTGTTGACATACTAATGGGCAAAAACTCCTTGCAAATATATATGTAGTGTCATTTCCATCAGTAACACCTATGTTCCTGGTAAGTAGCATATCAGTCGCAACATGTGATGTACATACTCAGGGATGATAGACCTGGGCACACAGGCCTGGTCACACAGGTTTACACTTAATGTACCTGAGATCACCATGCCTACCCAGTGGGAAGACAGTAATCAAATGTCATAACTGCGGGCACAGACACCCAAAATTGACATACTCATAACCTCCATGTACTCCTCCTTCAGCATGCCAATATTTGAGTGCAATGGCCATTTGGTACTATACCTTTCCAAGCACTACTGGCACTTGCACACAACACAATGGTCACTCACAAGGGACCTTCATGTCTTCAGTATCTGTTCAATTGGGATTGTCTGAAATCAGTGTTATTGTAGCCTGTGGCATATAGACTACTCAGAGGTGATCTCTGCCTTGCATATAGGGCAATGTGTGACCATGCTTGACTTGAAATGCTGCATATCTGTAGGTGGTATGGTACATGCATTACTCACTTTAAGGACATTAACCTAGTATGTGACATTAGTAATACATGCTGGTGGGAGAGATCTGTCTAGCAGACTTTAACACATCTTTGAAACAGAATCCTGCCTAATGGCAAACAGAGCACCTCAATGGATCTTGTCAGAGGCCACCTGTATGATTGGCTGAGTGACTGTCATTTCTCCAAAAGGCTTCTGCCTGTGTCCCTTGTGGATGGGGCAATATGTGCTGATTATGTAAATAAGGGTTTAAAGACAGCTAGGATTGTGAGGACTGTAGGGCCATTATGCTACTAAAGTTCAAAGACCCTATGATTCCATAAGCTGATATAAAATGCTCTAACAGCCACACATGAAAACCTGGCTCCCTTGAGAATACCACCACTTCCAGTTACTGTTTACAGGACGACCACAACACATACACACACTGCAAGTTGACAGCATGTAGATTAGAACACCTACCTATCAAATGGTACACACTACAGATCAGAGTACGTGACATATAGGTTTCACCACAAGTCTCACATCCCCTCCAAAGCATGTAGGAAACAGGCTACACATGCATGGTCTTGACATGGACTGCATCGGGCATGTTATCTACAATGTGGATTGGTTTACCATGGAACCTGTGGGGCTGCTACAGTTGTAAGACTTGCCTGTGTAGTGACATAGCAAAGGTGTCATTGCAGTCAGTGATAAGTGTGATGAGTGGCAAATACAGTATAACAATGATAGTCTGGGATTCACATGCCATACCTTTCTGTATAGGTTGTACAAAATTGAATGGATCACCACATCTTACTGACCAGTGAACGTCAAAGGCTACATTACTCTCTGTGCCCATAAGTCCATGAGTAATGGCTCAACTGTGTGTGGTGCTCAGACTCTACTGTATCTTCCAGGGGTGGATGACTTCCAAAAGGATAGCATTGTACAGTCCTTGGCATTTACTATTTGTCAGTGGCTCTGACAACAACTAAATGTCTGTCCCAGGCTGTCCTGGATAACTGTTGGTTGTGTGTGCAATTCAGTGACAGCTTCTAATATACAATCACCTGCTAATGTAGTCAGTCAGAGGTCACTGACAGTGGCCGTGAATGCAGAGAAGGGAATGACTAGAATGGGTACTCCATTAATGATGTTTGGGGGGAGTCCACTCATGACTGGCATCATTGTAGCATAGGTCTACCCAATGCTATATTCCCAGATTATGACTATCAGACACTTGGCTATCCACCAGCTGACATACCACTCTGTAAATAACCTATACAGTTTTCAGCAAGCTCTGCTGGCATAATATTGTCAGACACCTTGTCAGGCCATGGTAGTTGGAGTGAGTCATATTCCTGTCATCCATTGCATAGTGTAACACTAAATGAGGTCCACCGGTTAGGGTAGGTAGGCATAATCTGCCCTTGAGCAAAACATACTGTGTTTGGTCCAGTGTCAATAGTTGCACAACATTGTTATTGACTGTATCTCTGCTAACTCCTTTCATGGCTTTACATATCAGACAACTGAGAAATCTGGGGACACTGCTTGATACTGCATGCTAGTTGTCTTCTGTGCAACTAAGTATTGCAGTTACTTGCATCATATTCCAAGAAAAGAGTCATCATGGAGTACAGATAACAATGGAGGCAAGGGTAATATGTATACCCTGTGAAGGTAAGGCAGGAGGTTTTACACATGCATTCTGCAGTTGGAGACTACTAAAGTGGTGCGTACTGAAAGGACACAATTACTTTGTGAAGAATGCAAAAATCAGGGGAGTCCCCTGAATTGCTGGTGCCTGGCTACTACTAATGCTGGTCTCACCACAACCACTCTCTCATGGAATACCATGCTCCAATACGTCTTCTGTCATCACACGCAAGACATTAATATGAAGCTCATGATGAGAAGCAGGACACAGCCTGTTTGTTCATCCACATAGTTATCCCACATCATGAAAGGCTCTGTAGACTTCATATACCCTTCTCCAAGTTGATGTCTTGATTAGCAACCTGAGAAATCAGTTGTCTATTGCATGTATTATGCCTTTTGTACCATGGTTGAAGGCAAGTCACTAGGGAACTGGCCATATGGCAATTAGGAGCACAGCTGCAGTGTCACAATTTCATGTGCAATGTTCAGTGACATAGATGTCCAAGCTTGCTGAAACAAGCAGCGTAGTGGCAGTGAGTTGCGGCAATGTGTGGTATGGTATATCGTGTCAACCCACGGTGACAATTTCACAGCAATTCATGCATCCTGCCCTTTAACAGATTGTCATATTTTCACTGCAAGGAGTGCCTACAAACACTGTGTTTCAGGCTATCAACCCCAAGGGTGTGGCAGCATGACCCTTTGAATTTTTTAATTCATGAATTTTTACAATCAAATTCAGAGAGCAATTTGCATGTAGAGCCATTTGCACAAAGTAGAGATGGGAGCCTGTGAACAGTATTTAAATAGTAAGTACACTGGGTAGAAAAATTCAATATACAGTTGAAGTAGAGGGGGGAGCTGTAGAAATAGCAGGAAGTAGATGTGTTTGAAGGAGAACATGTCTAGGAGACATAAGAGGGATATAGGTTGGTAGGGTACAATTACTTTTCCAGTTTTGGGAGAGGTAGGAGTAGAGTAGGGATTTAAAGTGTTCAGAGTTTGTAGTGATTCTAAGCAGGGGTGAGAGAGAGTTCCATTTTTTGGCCAGTGAGTAGGAAAGGGGAAAATGGCCAGGGGGTCGTTTAGGTTTATGTACAGAAAGTAGATTTTGTTGAACTGATCTTAGGGGTCTGAGTGGTGTGTAGAAAGGCAAGATATTAGTTAGAGCAGGGCATACAGTAGGTTTAAAGATTAGTTTGTGGGCTGTAGTAAGTTGAAGGTAGTCTAGATGATTAGGAAGCTCGATCAACTTTAGACTGTGGAGAGAGGTGCAATGGTGGGTGCAGTGAGTAGATTTAGTAGCAAATTTGGTGATTTTGTTGTAGTAACTTTCTAATTTTGAGGAGATGGAGGCTGAGAGGTTAGTTAGAAGT
Source organism: Protopterus annectens (assembly GCF_019279795.1). NCBI lineage: Eukaryota > Metazoa > Chordata > Ceratodontiformes > Protopteridae > Protopterus > Protopterus annectens. Next base: position 202,699,523 of record NC_056726.1, on the reverse strand, counting down.
GGAGCGCCATACAATAGGGAAGCTAGTAGGTAGGAGGAGTCGAGGGTTTGCCTTGTAGCAAGAGAGAGAATGTGAGCGTTTCTATATAGCATATCGAGTTTCTGATGGATTTTTTTGATATTCAGTTGATGCATCCAGTTCTCTGTAGTTGTGAAGGTCAATTGGGTTTTAGTCTGGAGCTCAGGAAGGCTAAGGGTAGAGCAGACTAACGTGGAGTCATCAGCATATTGCACTATTTGAGCATTTGGAATTGCAGTGTGAAAATTATTGATGAATATGTTAAAGAGCATAGGTCCGAGTATAGATCCCTAGGTGTAGGTAGGAAGGTTGAAGTACCAGTTTGCCATTTCACAGCTTGGGGTCTGTCAGAAATGAGCATTTTGCCAACATGCACAGCTCACCTCCTGCACCACCCATACCCACATCACACACACCTGCATGTGTGCAGCTTCTTACCAGATATATTTCCAAACAACAGACACCTCAGAAAATCCTACCTCTGGAGATCACAGTACACATAATAATGCCTGCACCACTGTCTCAATGGTCAAACACCTGAGGCAAAACACATAATTAAACCTATTATTTATCGGAGATTACATCATAGGCACTTTGATGTCCTTGCCACCAGGCTATATATGGGAAAGTTCACAGTTAGCTGTCCGTGGGTTGACACGATATACCATACCACACATTGCCGCAACTCAAGGAATATCAGGTAACATAATGATGACATCATAGTTCTTGCAGATGAGTACGACTAGGGACATACATCACCAGACTGTATGCAGACAAATAACTCAGTTTAGACACTCTATGTCTCCAGCGGGTATGCCTATAGCTTTCAGACGCATTTGACCCTCACCTAGGATGATGGCTCAATACATGACGAAAATGATGGATGTCAATAATTGCCTTAGAGTATGGTGTCATTGTAAGGGGGATCCACCTCATGTCTGCCTGGGATGACTTGCTCAACAGATGTCAATGCTTTGTCAGAGATTTTCTTCATCTCCTACCCCTGGGATTTGAGTACTGGCCAAGGCTGCAGACACCCCCACAGTGCATCTTATAGGGGGTCTATATTATGTGATTGAACGTTTAGTTAATCGAATAATCACTAAATGCTGAAGACCCAAAACCAAGAATGTCAGTTTCCACACAGGGAAACAATGCTGCTGTCCTACCTAAAAAAAAACAAAACAAAAAAAAAACAACAACAATAAACACAAATGAAGTGGGGGGGAGCTTCACCCCCACCCCCCTGATATGGGGGGCTTCCACCCCCACACTGCCCCTAATTAAATACACCAAATCCGAGATTGCTCCACATTGAAGAAAGGGTAAAATTCGCATAAAGGTCAAATGACTTTTTTACCTGGGTGGAAACTGCCATTCTCATTTTTGGGTCTTCGATATTTACTTATCGATGTTTAATTATTTGACTAACTAAACATTCAATCACGTAATATAGACTCTCTTATAGGCACTGTTTGGAGGGAAAACTTTCCAATGAGAACGCCATCTTCATACAACATCATGGTCATGCTGCTACATGCTGGGAATGGCAACACTAAACCCCACTCTGTGGAAGGTGTCCCCACCTTGGAATATACAGACATTTGTGCAGTCAAAGACACCTGGTTCAAGACTGTGGACAGCACCACAGCCATACCAGACTACATGTCCTTCCACATGTTCAGACCTCAAACTGACAGTGTGCAAGGTAATACAGGTGGTGTATAGATATTCATTAAGGATAGATGTACATCCGGATTTAGTGAAACACTGTGATTTCTCAGAGACACTGCAGGTGCTATTCACTGCTGGAAGGGCACATAATCAAGCCATTGCCAGCTACAGGAGCAGGTCCATGAATCCAGACACCCACTGTGCTTATTTGAATGTATTTGTGTCTGTCAAGATATATCAGTACACCATGGTTTGGGGTGGCATTAAGTAATCATCAACTGTGTTGCTTAGTTGTGTTGAAGCTCACTTGCCCAAAGATTAGTCCACATCCTTAACTACAATGCCCTGGACCAGTGGCATGACATCCCCACAAGGGGAGCTAATGTACTGCATCATGTGTTCACCAGTAAGGGCGACCACTGCAACCCACCACTGTGAGGTCCTCCCTGGTGAGATTTGACCACAGATCAGTCTTATTAAAACTATCACACCCATCCCCATTTGCAGAAAATACAGAAATATACTTCAACAAAGCAATTTATTAGCTCCTATGGGATGGTTTACATAGCATTACTGCACCTCCCCCCTCAGATGGGACAGGCAAGTATGCATAGCTTTAAACCCATGCATTATGTAAGCAGCAGTACAACTGCATAGACTCGGCTGCACCTGACTGGAGGAACACAAGCTCCTCATGGCACAGCAAACCTGCCTGGTGGACAACTGCCATTAGCAGGCTGTACAAAAAAGGTGCACATTGCTGTTTGACAGTTGGGGTGAGGGTCCCCCCTAAAATGGAGGCACAACCTCCTCAGCTAAAACAAGTACATAGTGTTTTGTGACATCATATAGAAACAGTATGTGACAAAATTAGCCTCCAACACAAAACAGAACCACGATGCATAGTGTAGTTACATGTGTAACCTCGAAGGACAGGCCCAGATTGTCGGTGAACTCGTACTTAATGATATCACTTATGATGGATCTGTATTCATAGCTAACCTGTTGTCCCACAGGTTCCGTATCATCTTCACTCCCCTGTCTCCACCACATGTGCCACACGACATTCCTACAACCTGTCCCATACCTCTACTGAACATGCTAACAACCCAGGCTTCATCCTGCATGAGATCCAACAAGGATTACTAACACCGTTTGGAACTCCTTTCAATTACACTATAACCACTGGCTGCATCCCAGCTGACTGGACAATGGCAGCTGTTATCCCCTTGCTCAGAGGTGGTGCCTCCACCGACCACTAGAACTACAGACCTATTTGCCTCAGTAGCCATATCTGTATGCCTGTGGGGCAAATCATCATGGAGGTGACAAACATATATGTGATCTACAAACAGTTGACTGTACACAATTTGGATTTCTGACAGGGAGATTGTGGCTGTTAAACATGGTGGACATGTCTGAGGCAGTCAACAAGGACCTGTGTGAGGGGACATCAGGGCATACAACCCCCTGGACTTTGCTAAGCTGTGTGACTCTATCTTCCACTCAGGCATCATTGACAAAATCACCCACTTAGGCATCCATGGTAATATTATTATAGGGGTCACTAAATGGCTCAGTGATGGTGCACATACTCAAAATAAGTAAATCTGCCTCCAATAGCAGAGATCAACAGGGCTTAGTCCTGGGTCCTCTACTGCTTGGACTCCATTTAACCATGATACAAGCTAGTAGGTTCATAGGTTCATAGATTAGTACTAGGCTAACTGCCTTGTGGACCTTTTTAAGCCTAGCCAATTACCCTATGTGAGAATCAAACGCTGCACCTTGTGTTTGTAAGGCAAATGCTGTAGCCATTATGCCATCCTCCCACCCATTCATAGCTTCATACTAGGCTAACTGCCCTTGTGGGCCATTTTAAGCCTATCCAATTTCCCCATGTGAGAGTCAAACCCTGCACCTTCTGTCTGCAAGCTAAACACCTTAACCATTATGCCAACCTCGCATCCCACATAATACTGAATGTCTATGGCTGACAATGTTGGCTGATGCCTGCAGACTGTGAGCAATCATAGAGTCTGTGAGTTATGTCAATATCCCACAAGAAGGTATTTATAGTTTCATAGTTTCATATTATAGTACTAGGCTATCTGCCCTGGGGCATTTGTAAGCCTAGCCATAGTGATGTGGCTTTTGCCACCCCATGAAATGGTACAAAAATGTACAGAATAAATCTAGAATACTGTGCCTTTGCCTAGTAGTGACACAATGAAGGTCCCCTTATATAATAGAATTAGTTTACTGTGCCCCTGTCTAGCAGTGACACAGATGTGACCCCTGGGGTAAACTTACGATCTCCCATCCACTCATCAAGATTTCTCTTGAAGACAGTCAGTGAGGGGCTCTGCCTAATATGAACTGGGATCCTGTTCCAAAGCATGGGAAGCCTCTGGGTTATGAATCTATCCCTCCAGCATGTCCTATTCATACTTGTGCCGAGGATTAAGTCTTTAGCTCTCGTGGTCCTGAAGGATTTGGATTTTTTGAGGTGGAGCATGTCCATCAGATCCTGATAGGACATGGCCTTGTACGTCAGGCAGAGATCACCTCTGAGCAGGCGGTATGCTACTGAATAGAGCTGAAGTTTCTTTAGTCTGGCAGAATAAGACATATGTTGGAGACCATTGATCCTTTTGGTGAGGTACTTTGTGGTCTCTCCAGCTGTTGCAAATGCCAGGTGAGGTACATACCAAATGGGGCATTGTACTCAATCATGGGTCTGATGAGGGAGGAATATAGGGGTACAATGACATCCTTGGATCTGGATGTGAATCCTTCATGATGAGGTGTGCAAGGTAGAATGTTTTTCTAACCACTTTGGCAACGTGGGTGTCAAATGAGAGGTCGCTGTCTACTTGGGTCCCTAGGTCTCTGATTACATTTTCCATACTCAGTTGGTTGCTGTCTATGTGATAATTTGTGGGTACTTTGTTTTTTCCAAAAGGGATGACTATACATTTTTTGGCATTTAGTTTAAGGCCGTGACTATGGCACCAGTTGTCCGTTTCAGTGAGGCCTTTTTGTAGGATGTGTGTGTCTGCTGGTGTATTGACTATGGTGCCTAGTTTGCAGTCATCTGTGAACTTTGTCAGCCACAGCCCTCCCATGTTTGCTTTAACATCTGAGAAATAAATGCCGAACAAGAGGGGTCCCAGGACAGATCCTGTGGGACACCACTTGTGACTGGCTTTGAGTCTGACATTGCTCCAGCGATTTTAACTTTATGGGTTCTGTCCTTTAGCCAGTTTGCAACCCATCTAGTGACATAAGGGTTTACTTTTAAGCTGTTTAGCTTATCTATGATGCCTGAGTGGGGTATTGTGTCGAAGGCCTTAGCCAAGTCCAGGTATGCTGTATGGACTGCTTTGCCCTCATCAATGGATCTAGTGACTGTTTCGAAAAAGTCAGCCAGGTTTAAAAGGCAGGATCTGCCCTTTACAAAGCCGAACTGGGTGGGATCAAGTGTCTGTAGGTCCCCTATGTCTCTGTTTATGAGTTCCATAATGATTCTTTCCATAGCTTTGCAGACCAGGCTAGTTAAGCTTATGGGGGGGTAGTTTCCAGGGTCTGTAGAGGCACCCCCTTGTGGAGTGGGACCACTGTTGCTGTACGCCAGTGTTCAGGTACATATCCCGAAGTAAGGCTAAGGTTAAATAGCATTTTTATGTGTGGGTTTAGCTCCTCTTGGAGTTCATGTAACACGCACCCCGGGATACCGTCAGGTCCCATTGATGCTGTGTTTTTTGCTTTGTTTAGGGCGATTCTCACTTGGACATCTGAGATGACAGGGAGATTACATTCAGCTGGGATAAGTATTTCTTCTTTTGGGGGTGAAGGAGGGGAGACATTTGCACTGAACCTGTCAGCCAGAATGTTAGCAATATCTGTGGGTTCAGTGTATTTTTTGTTGTTGTGAACCAACTCTGAGCATATCTGAGGGTTTCCGCCAGGTTTCTAACATAGCTGAAGAAGGCTTTGTGGTGATGAACACATTGATGAACAAATGCCTGTTGACATACTAATGGGCAAAAACTCCTTGCAAATATATATGTAGTGTCATTTCCATCAGTAACACCTATGTTCCTGGTAAGTAGCATATCAGTCGCAACATGTGATGTACATACTCAGGGATGATAGACCTGGGCACACAGGCCTGGTCACACAGGTTTACACTTAACATACCTGAGATTACCATGCCTCCCCAGTGGGAAGACAGTAATCAAATGTCATAACTGGGGGCACAGTCACCCGAAATTGACATACTCATAATCTCCATGTACTCTTCCTTCAACATGCCAATATTTGAGTGCAATGGCCATTTGGTACTATACCTTTCCAAGCACTATTGGCACTTGCAAACAACACAATGGTCGCTCACAAGGGACCTTCATGTCTTCAGTATCTCTTCAGTTGGGATTGTCTCAAATCAGTGTCATTGTAGCCTGTGGCATATAGACTACTCAGAGGTGATCTCTGCCTTCCATACAGGGCAATGTGTGACCATGCTTGACTGGAAATGCTGCATATCTGTAGGTGGTATGGCACATGGATTACTCACTTTAAGGACATTAACCTAGTATGTGACATTAGTAATACATGCTGGTGGGAGAGATTTGTCTAGCAGACTTTAACACATTTTTGAAACAGAATCCTGCCTAATGGCAAACAGAGCACCTCAATGGATCTTGTCAGAGGCCATCTGTATGATAGGCTGAGTGACTGTCATTTCTCCACAAGGCTTCTGCCTGTGTCCCTTGTGGACAGCGGCAATATGTGCTGATCATGTAAATAAGGGTTTAAAGACAGCTAGGATTGTGAGGACTGTAGGGTCATTATGCTACTAAAGTTCAAAGACCCTATGATTCCATAACATGATGTAAAATGCTCTAACAGCCACACATGAAAACCAGGCACCCTTGAGAATACCACCACTTCCAGTTACTGTTTACAGGATGACCACAACACATACACACACTGCAAGCTGGCAGCATGTAGATTAGAGCACTTACCTATCAAATGGTACACACTACAGATCAGAGTACATGACATATAGGTTACGCCACAAGTCTGCTATTATTATCTCTTTAGGACATCTTATGTTTGATGACATCAATTGGCCTAGTTGTGGTGAGGTATTTGGAGCCCCACATCACCTGTGAAAACCAAAACACTACAAAACCCTAACTCTTTCTAAGTTACTGAGGTGATTATATTTATGAGTTACAGAGATACTTCCACACACTGAGTAGTCTGGCGTGAGATTATAACCCCTACCTATCTAGTCCTACATACTGTAGATCACAGTACATATCTCATGCACCATGGCTTAAGTCTGATATTACACTAGCAGTTGGTAGTCTTAAGGTAGATGACATCAGCAGGCCTTGTAGGAGAGGGCAGTTTGGAAGCTGACAGCAACTTAAATGGCCAAAATGTGTGGAACCATTGTGGTTTGATAGTTAATGAGGGATTCTCAGTTCTTTTGCAGGGGGAGACACACACACACACACACACACACACACACACACACACACACACACACACACACACACACACACACAAAACAAGTGATCTGGAGTGAGATTAGAACCCCTACCTATATAGTCTTACACACTATAGATAGCAGTATGTACCACACATGACATGGCTGATGTCTGATTTAGACATGACTGCAGGCAATCTACTTGTGGATTACACAAACTAGGCTTGTGTTGAAGAGCATCTGTGGCCTGTAGAGTGACATTGCTTTATACTGTTATCTGCATCTAGTAGCCTAACACTCGAATAAATATTATTTATCCTAGCTATGTGGCTTCAGTTTCCAGTTTGGCCATATGTGTCTGTTTGCATTTGGGTGGGCAAGCCTGTGGGCAAAAATAATGTGCCCTCTCCATGTATGCACAGACAACATTATACATTACATCACCTGCTCACCTGTTGCTGTATGTGTGGTGACCTCCAGCAGGCACAGGGGTCTGTAGGTAGGTGTATTATGTACTGTTGAGCCCTTACTTTGGATTCTTTGAGCAAGATTTTACATGTATGATAGTGCAGCTTTACTCACCAATAGCAGGGTATGTAGGACAATGCAGACATCCACACACATATGTATGTATGTATATATATATATATATATATATATATATATATATATATATATATATATATATATATATATATATATATAAAATAGGGATGTATATATAAATGTAGCTGTGTGTATGGTATATATATGTGTGTTATGTAGCAATATGAGGAGAGACTGAGATGTATGTATATATATATATATATATATATATATATATATATATATATATATATATTTGTATATGCACAGAGATAGATATACTATCTATGGGAGACAGGGATAGTGACAGACAGATATGTATACATATATGTATGTATGGATAGACATATCTGTACATAACAGGTCATTTTGAGCAAGGGGCAATGGTATTACACTCTGTTTCACTAAGTGTATGAGCATGCTCAGTGAAATTTTCAGTACTTATAAACTGAATACACCTACCTGTACTCCAGACCAATATTTTGTGTGTTACAGACAATGACATCTGTCCCTGTTTTGCAGTTCTGCACTTCATTCAAATTGTACATGGCATTTTCAGCTGTCTGATATAGAACCATCAACACATTCATTCATGCTAACTTTCCTAGCTCACTGAGCCTCACAAGCTGCCAGACAAAGAGGAGTCATTCATCATACAATCAACAGCATCAATATGTACGTTGTTATTCCTGCAGTAAATGTGACATACAATGTATTATCAATTTCTATGTTACTGCCCTGAGATTGCCTGGACTGCTGATATACTATTGATGAGTTACTGTTAAATCAGTTATATGGGAGCACTGCTGTGTTGGGGTGGAGGAACAACACCACATGTTCTGCTGGGATAGACAGTAGTCCAAATATCATGTAACCCCACTGTTTAACATCTCCCTTGACTGATGTATTGAATATTCCATGCATGAGGTCTAGTGAATATTAAAGGACACAATAGCGGACTTGGTATCTGTAGTCCCATGTGGATGTTATTTCTGTCAAAATAGCCCACTATATTTACCTGCATAAATGTAGCAGATTCATACATACAATACCATATCATACTAATCCTTACAAGTAGTGTGTAGGTTAGAGACTTACCCTGTGAATGCAGTAGTTGACAGAACTGTAGTTCAGGGCTTATTCTGTCTGATGCAAGCAGTACACAGCCAATACATGGATAGGTGCAGGTTGTGTGGGTTGCCTGCATCAGTTTTACTACATACATGTGTGTAGGAGTAAGGTTTCAATCTCTAGGGCCCTAGGTTGTCAGTTAATGTGTTATGCATTGTCTCTTAGCCAAAGCCAGGTCATACTGAGCATGCCTACTTCTGCCTACAGGGACATCAGCAAGTGGTTCCTCCTCCAAGTCCTCCCGTGACTGTGGCTGTGGTGACCTAGGCATTGCTGGGGGGCTGTGTATCCCTTCCATTTGATTATCCTGCTGCAGCTGTTTCTGAAGGATCAGACTGTGTAGCATAGAACATACTGTGGACATATGTGTAAATGTGGCAGGAGAGTACTTCAGGGCTCCACCAGATATATAGAGTTACCAGAACTGTAACTTCAGAAGCCCAGACACAAGCTCTACGATGTTCCTAGTTTGTGTGTGTGTGCTTCATTATGGCATTTCTCCATGTGTGTGTGTGCATTTCTGATGGGTGTCATCATCTATGGTTCCAGCGTGTAACCATCATCCCCAGTAAATAGCTATTTGGGATGTCCCCTCTATCAAACATATGGTACATCTGTGATGTGTGCCAGATATGGGAGTCATGATAACTGCCAGGGCTGCCAGCACACACATTCAGGATAATCCCCTGGGCATTGCACATGACCCGGCAGTTGATGGAATGGTACCCCTTGCAGTTGATGTAGATTCTATACTCCTCACCGGATGGTGCCTTGATATGTACATGAGTGCAGTCTATGGCACCCAGTACTTCAGGATAATGTGCTACATGGTAAAAGTGTTGCACAGTTCTGGTCCTTGCCTCAGCAGTGAGGGGAAAAGATATGTGCTCATTGGCATGTGGTAGCATGGCATCCAGGAACTGGTGCAGTATCCTAGCTGCAGATGCCTGTGAGACCCCCATCCATGTCTTCAGTTGGTCTGTAGAAAGCACTTGTAGCTAGTAACCTAAAGGCTACACATACCTTTGTTTCCAATAAGATGGGGTCCCCTCTGTTGGCTCTTGCTCTAAGTTGAGGGTGGCAGAGCTCATTGAGTTCTCGTAGTATGTCCCTGTCCACCCTGTAGCACATTACAATCTCCAGCTCAGGTAGCTCCTGGAAGGTTACCCTGAACCTGAACACTATTCTCCTTCTCTGTCTAGGCCTATTGTCAGCAGCACCAGCAGCATTGACTTCAGCATCTAGTACATACAGATGTAGCAGACCTGCAGCAGCCTCTAGCATTATCTCAGTTAAAATTCCCAAGTCTGTACTCCAATGGTCTAGAGTATTGGGGCTAAATAAGAATGTAGGGTGTATGCATACTTTATAGAGCTGTGCTGTAGGTGCAGAATGTGTGCTTGGCTACCTATGATGCATTCCACCTGCCTATAATATAATTAACATCATTTACTGCCCATATTTCAGTGTGCAATGCCACACACAGCGCTACATTGCGCAGTATAGCTTATACAAACTTATGCATCCGGTTTTAAGAACTCGCTCAGCCAGGCAGTGTGCCATGCAAACAAGAGCATTGAAGCTTAAAAGAGCTTAGAATTGGGAGGACCCCCCACCCCCGATGTCAGCCACATCCTATGTAAACAGCAACATGGTCTAAGAGCCTACACAAAGGGGATATGCAGACATGATTACTCCTTTCTGCTACTCAGCAACTCCACCTTATTTGCATACATATCCATGCTGACAGCCTGGAACCTACATGCTTCAATGCCTTCAATGCCTTATCACCTTAGCAACACAGCAATGCACCATTGTAGCAACCCCATGTAAGGTCCAATAATACATTTCTGTCACATAGTATAACATTCTTTTTTTCTTATTTTTTTTTCTATTAAGCATGTTTGCACACTGTGGCATAATGCAAACTTGATGAGATTATTAAAAAAAAAGTATTAATATAACTTATTCCCTTTAATCTTTCTGAGATACAGAATAATAGTTTTGCTTATATGTGTATGTGGTATTACATTTTTCAAGGGATTTATGTCCACATTTCTACAGTTTTACACTCCGTTTATCTGTTTAGACTCCTGTTTGTGGAATTTTTCCAGTTACACTATGGACACTGACACATGGTCTGAACAAATGCCTTTCTGCTAGTTGGATCTCTCTACCTTCCTCATTTTCATGAGATTCACCTGCTTATGAGGTAATTTGCATGCCACAGAATTTTCCGTATTTGTGCATATGTGTGTGCCGCTCAGCAGTGCTTACTGAATCTTAAGATGTTTGTGTCCATGTAAGCATTGCAGAGTGATGCCTACACACACAAAAAAAACCCCACGTAGGCTTTATTAAATTCCCCCATAATTACAAGACAGTGGTGGTCTATATGGGTGTGAATAATTTGGGAGCAAAACCCTGATGGATATAAAAGAGGGCATTTCAGAACTCTCTATGCAGTCTGAAATACAGGCAAGGCAGTAGTTGTCAGTGCAATCATTTGGTCCTAAAATTGATGCTTGGATAAAAAAGAAGAAAATAGACTCTAAATTTTGGTTAAATAGTTGTTGCCATTCCTGTGGGATCAAGTATGTGTCAGCATGAGATTTGTACTTGCTTTGCAAAGGATGACCAGCACATCTCATTACAAGGCTACTGCATACTGACTAAAGTCTTTGCTTCCGCAATAATACCTTTTTTTAGGTTGAGTCCAGTTAATAGACATCCCACTGTAGCAAACATATTAAATCCAGAACAGTCTCACATTAGGGTGGCTCAATTCAATGTCATAAGTCTCAAGACCAAACTGGAGCACATCCATATTTGTATAATTACTGAAACTTAGCCTAAATGTGTAGAAAGCATATCTTCCATGCCTGGCTTTTGTTCTTACCATGCCTTCAGGCCTGATAGCAAATCGGATGGTGTTACCATATGTGTTAGGGACCATAATGCCTCCAGAGAAATGCCCAGATACCCACAAACTGAAGTCATTAAACTACAAATCACACTTAACAGGAATGACTATCAGCTCTTAACCTATTTCAGGACATTCTCTATGTCCTCTGAAAGTCACATAAGGTTCCTGATTGTAATCAGTGAAATTCTCATAAGCAAGAGCTCCATTATTTTGGGAGTTTTAACTACCTCTTCTTAAACTGGAATACCTACACCTCCCATGTAGCATATGTCCAAAAGTTCTTAAATTGAATTAAGAAAAGTTCCCTGGACCAGATTGTTAACAAGTCCCCTAAAGGGCATAATATTCTAGACTTGGTCTTTACAGATCTCTAATTTTCTCATGGAACTAATACCCTACAGTTCAAGGGTTGTAACCATACTAACCTCATCAAATCATATGATGAAATTTCAAAATTTGCTTTCAGTAGTGTCAGCTTCAGTGCTAACATACAAGGGAGCTTCATTAAGAATTCCTATTTTCATATGCAATTAGATAAATGTATAAAACTAGTAGTTCCAACCAAGTATAAATATAATGGAAAATTAAAAAAAAAATCCTAGTAGTTTATCAGCATAAACAAACTCTGTTATAAAATAGAAAAAAAAAGTATACAACAAATCAACCAACCATAGTATCACGGATAATAACAGGAATAAGCAAGGAAAACAGGTAGAGTCTTACAAACAATAAAAAATAAAAGGCGGCTGTTAATAATAACAGGAATATTACAAAAAATTAAAAGACACAATTAATTCTCCTAAAGCAGCCCATAAATTTTGGTTAACTTCTGATGCCAAAGACAACTACAAATCCTTCTTGAGCTACTCTAGGAAACTGAGAAATAACACCCAGCATTGCTCTTAACATATTCCTAATGGAATCACCTTTTTGGACCCAACAGACATTGCCAACATACTCAAAAATAAATTTAGCACAAAATTTTCCCCACCATCAACCTTCCAACGTCTGCATTCTGCTAACTCTCTCTCAGTCCTCCATCACTAAAGAACATGGGCTGAAGTTGCTTTCTAAGATCAAAAATACTTCCTCCATCTGACCTGACAATATTGTGGGCTGTTTAATAGCAATCATTAAACAAGCACTGGTAGGTCCTATCCTTAAAAGCCCCACTTCAAAAAAAATGTTGTTAGGCACCTTGTGATATGGCTTGATAATTCTCACTCTTTTGATCATTCTGTGCTGACCATAGTCAGTAAGTCTTCCTCTTAGCATAACTAATTGAAAATAAAACATTATCTAGATATTAAGAGATTACTGTTCCTTTATATTCAACATTGACATATCCAGTTATTAAGTGCAAATATCCCCTTTGGGATGTACCTCATTAGACATATCAAACAACTGGAAAGACCCCAGAGATTACAGACAAATAAGATGACTGGCCTAACCCCCCCCAACTTACCAGGAAAGTGTGGCAGCACCAGATCTTTATTCAGTATCTTAGGGACTCCTGAGGGGTGATTTCTGCCTTGCCTTCCACGCCACAGGAGACCAATGCTGGATCTCTTGTATTTTCTCATATCTCTCAACTCTTACCAGAGCTGAGATATAAATATTCACCAACACATAAATAAAATGTAACATAGAGAAAGGTTCATCATACAGCACATCCATCAACTTTGGAACAGACTCCACCTGCAAATTAAGCAGTGTGACACACTATCTACTTTCAAAGAGGAAGAGAGCAAGTGCAGTATAAGGGTGGGGACTGACAAGACATAAATGGTCGCATGACTCAACTGCCTTGTATTTCTTATTTCTTACAATCCTGATCATTACAAGGCATTAGTACCAACATTTCACCTCTCAAGAAAAAAGAGATTGGCAGTTACTAAAACAAATCTCATCAACCATACAGATAACCATATGTCATACTGATAAAGTAGGTCTATTGGCTGTTGCCATAATAAAATGATATGGTACAATGTTTGGCAAATATTTATTTATTCCTAAGTATGAATGTGGAATTAATTAAATTCAGACTTTAAATTTGTTCTTATCCAAGCTTATTCCAAATTGTGCCTCCAAAACACCTTAGATTTCTACTTATGTGGAGCACATTTGAAAATACACCAAATAGCTAAAACTAACAAGTGTAGATAGTCTGTCTGCTCCTCACTCTTTCTGCAGCTAGTCTGCTTTGCATGGAATCCAAATATGCTTTATGATTTGTTCTTCTTTTTCTTAAACATTAAAACATGTAGCCTATTTACTTTGTATGTTCATATATTCTCATTCTAACAACTTTCTCAACTACAGATTGTATATTGCCTTTGTGTAAGCTTACTTCCCAGGACCCTGCTGAAAAGGGGCAACTGCCCATTTAGACTATCCCAGTTAACAAATGGAACTAAATAGATAATATAAATAAACCTTGGACCATCAGTAACACATTTTTAATTTTTCTTAGCATTGCATCTAAGCACCATTTTTTTCTTTAATTCAACCCATATTTTGCCAAAAATAAAATGAATATCTAATCTCTTTTGAATATCAATGTAGTTTGATAAATCATGACTTAGAGTATAATTCCAGATGCTTTTCAGCTGTTGAAGTATTTCTAAGTCCATCCTTGCATTTTTAAGGTATACATTAACCTGCTTCCTTTTTCTGAGATTTTTAGTGAGGGTGAAGCTAAACAAATATAACAGGAAGAAAATGGTCTAAAAACCAAAAATATTCATATTAAAAGGGGATACTTTATGTGTACCATAAAACTTTGGGCTTAGTATCTTATGGACTTAGGATACTGCAATGGAGGAAAAGTACATAAATCTGACATATTTAATGTCTCCCAAAGCTCTTGAGACTTGAATAAAGATTTAGACTTGAATGAAGATTTAAACTGCAAGGCACTACACATTATATTATGCGTCTTTTAAAAAGTTGCAGCAGCAAAACAGAAACCAGAATACGTGTTATGTTTCATTTTGAATAGAGAATTTCAGTACTGTATCTAAGAGTCCCGCTCAGTCAAGAGCAGTTTTCCTAATTTTAAGTAAATGCATTCAAATTAATATTACACAGGATCAAAAAGTGTGTACATAAACCAATTTATTCATTAAAATGTGAGGATACTATATAACTTTTAAAACCTTCTGGAGTGCAAGGTTATGTGGCCTTTCATTTTTCCAGTATAATAGACTTCTGAAAAAGTCCACTGCAACTCTTAACATCCATCCTGAAATTAGTCTGTCAAAGTCTTCTTTACCTAATACATCTGGGAATTTAACTCAAAGGTAGTGGATCATATTCTAAATATGAATATTGTATTATGTAAATCTTGCATATTTCCTTATTAAATGCTGATAATAACATGTTTATCAATATTAGCAGGATGGAAAAAAGCTAATAATTCTACTTCTCATTCATGTGGTTTGAACTCATTTTATTACTAAGAGACTAATGGGAGACAATGGTAAAAACATCCATTTTTATATCATCAGGGTAAGCACTTTCAAATTACTTTGACAATCTTGAATGAAAATGTCTTTTTTGCTGTCTTACATTTTGTGGAATTTCTTAAAATATTGATTACTACCCTAAGTAGTTTGCATTACATGTCAGTTGTATATTTTATACACGGTATATAAATATTAATGGGTAATTGTTAGACTGTTTGTGATACACAGCTAAGATTCCTAGAACAACAAGACTGAATGTACCACTATAGGCCTTAGATTTGCAAGAGAGGTCTACCAGGTGCATGGGTCTATATTGCATTGTTGAAAGGGATATTCATCAAATGCCCTTTCATAGACACGTATGCACTAAATTACCAAAACTTCAAATGTCCACATAAGTGATTTTTTTCTCAGGGGGAAAAAATCGCTTGGTCAACAACAAAGAAAACAAACTCTCACACCCTATGAAGTGGGGGGCTGTAACCCCCCACACTCCCTAACTAAATATATCAACTCTAAGATTGCACTACAGTGGAGGAAAGGGCAAATTGCCAACAATGGCCAAGCTATTTTTTCCCCTTGGAAAAAAATTTGCTTATGTGGCCGTTCAAAGTTTTGGTAGTTTGGTGTTCACATGTGAATGAAAGGGCATTTGATGAACAGCCCTTTTCACAATGGAAATGGAACCCCCAGGTGCAATATTTACTTACCAGGGTACTGAGGTCTTATACCTTCCCTGCTGTTGTTTGTAATAAATAATTAGTCTTTGTCACAAGCTATTAGGCACAATGAAAGCATTTTATGTCTTTCCTATTATAATTACAGACATATAAAAATTTCATCCATTGCAGATGTTTTACTTTTGTTCAGTAGATGAGGCTTTAACTCTAACTTGGAATATTATTTGAAAATGTTCTCCCATTTCAGACCTGAAAACATAGAAGGGCAAATCTGATATAATCTCTATGTATAGACATGCAGTAATTAGAGTTGGTACCTCACCATGCTTGGTTCCTACGATCATTTTTTGCTCATGGCACCTTGTATGTGGAGTCTGCACATCCTCCCTTTGTCTGTATATGTTTATGCTCCATGAACCTTTTTTTTTTTTCACATCTCAAAGTTGTGTTGTAGGTGGTTTTCAGAATTGTCTATAGGGGTCTGTGTTGCATATGAATAAATGTGTGGACACATTATACATTAAAATAACTCTTCTTTACAACATTTGAGAGAGCGTGTGGGTCCTTCAGCAAATTGAAACACATTTATTTATTTATTTTTATTTATTTTACATTTGTTTACCGGGATAGTCCGACTGGATACATGTCCATCTTCAGCGGAGGCCTGGGGAGAAAAGCTCCAACAGACAAAATTACATAGTTTACATGAGAAGTTAGAAAAGCTCCAAAAGATAAAATTACATAGATTACACAGGAAGTTAGATAACATTAAAAAATAATAAGACAAAGTGATTATGTACAATGGTTTAGTAATGTTCCCTAATAGGGACTCACAATTCTCAAGGTCAGACACAATTAAAAGCAAGAGACATCAGACTGGAAACAGAGCTTGGTGAAGTAATTACATGTTACGATATTTACAGATTATGCTTTCAGTTTATAACTTAATCAGGGTTGGTACATGGGCAAAGCCAGTTCATTTTGAAATACCGTTTGAGATTTTTTTTTTTTTAAGAGACTTATGGAGGATTGTAGGGTTATATAGTTCGGCAATGGATTCCAGGTTTTGCCAGCGAAGCTAGCAAACAGGGATTCACCAGCAGAGTTATTGGCTTTGTGGGTATGGACCAGTAGTTTGTTGGCTGATCATAGGTATCTCAAATTGCCATATGGCTTAATAATATTTATAATATTCAGGAACAGTTTTACTTAATTGCACCCTCTGAGTGCTGGAATAAATTTTGGCTCCCAGACCATGAATTGAATTAAGCAGGTTATCAGAAAATGACTGAAGGAAGGAAGATTGAATGAATTAAGGACAGAATATGACACAGCCCTTCTACACAGATAATTAATTTCTAGAATTCAATATACTGAAGCAACTAAAGCTTTACCATTTGACCAAACCAGTGACTTAAATTTTATTATATTACTAAAAAAGTTACATATCATCTGGGACAGCAGACTGTACTTTATATATCTTTTAAGCAAAAGCTTTCCACCAGATCCTTTACATTTTGCGACTACTCTCTAATAATCTTTTCTGCCAAATATTGCAAAACATTGTGTAGAAGTGATACTTAAAGATCTGTAGTGTCCTCAAAACCTCAGGCTGGAACTTTTTTCATGTGGATGTCAATGTTTCTGTTACTTTACAAAATGCACATTAATCCTTCTTATCAAACCTGTGTTTTATTTACAGTTGTCAAAACTGTAAGTTTACAGTTAACTGAAAGCTATTATAGGATCATAGGTTCAAAGGTGTATAATAGGCTAATGGCCCTGGACCCTTTACAAGCCTAGCCCATAGAAGTGCCCTAGCATCGTGCTGCCTGATGTTAGTTTCCAGTGCCTCTATCCAGTAGAGCCACTGGAGTGATCCCCGGGATGAACTTTCTATTTTCCATCCACTCATCAAGATTTCTCTTGAAGAGTGCCAGTGAGGTGCTCTGCTTGACATGTATAGGAAGTCTATTCCAGAGCATGTGCAGTCTCTGGGTTATGAACCTGTCCCTCTAGCATGTTCTGTTGATTGTGGTAATGAGGTTGTACTCTCTGGAGCATGTGGTGCGGAGGGATTGGGATTTCTTTAGATGTAGCATTTCTAACAGAGCTGGGTCAGACATGGCTTTGTAAGTTGAGCAGGGATCACCTTTTAGTAGATGATATGAGACAGAGAATAGCTGGAGTTTTTTGAGTCTGTCTGTGTAAGACCTAGCATCCTCTTTGTGAGGTACTTTTGTGGCCTTTCCAGCTGTTGCATGTGTCTAGTGAGGTACATGCCAGATGGGGTATTATACTCGATGACTGGCCTAATGTGGGAACAGTAGAGAGAGATGATGTCCTCTTTCTTCCTAAATGCAAAACCCTTGGTAATGAGATGTGCCACATAGAAGGACTTTCTGACCACAGTGGCAATGTGGTGGTTGAAGGAGAGGTTGCTGTCAACCTGTGCCCCTATATCTCTTATAACATCTTCAGTATTCAGTGGGCTCCCATCTATGTGGTAATTAGTGGGAACTGAGTTTTCCCAAAGGGAACGACAAAACATTTTTTGGCATTAAGCTTAAGGCCATGGTTTCAACACCAGTCATTGGTCTCAGTGAAGCCTTTCTGTAGGATGTTTACATCACTTGGGGAGTTAATAATGGCTCCCAGCTTGCAGTCTTCTGCAAATAATCAACCCTGCCAAGTCTCAGCAGCATACCACTACACCATCTTAGATACATTACATGTTTTAATAGCAGTTATCTGCCTTCATACGTAATGTTTTTCCTGTGTTGTATGCATCAGCACTCTTATGAAGAACTCATTCTCCCTCACCAATACACTGTGATCTCTAAATAAAACTTAGGAAGTGCTGCTGGACAAAGGTCAGTATAGTTAAAAATGTACCATGTATAGATAAAAATGAACTCAACCACTGAGGCTGAATAAAACAAATGCTATTTTAATATGAAACAGTAACGCACACAAGATATGAAAAAAGTAAGCATTTTCATAGTTAGCCACCACTTTTGCAGACCTAATAAACCATAATTTAAATCACAGGTTTAAATCACAAACTCTAACCAATAAGAGGCCGTCTCTAAAAACCACATGCTGATTGCGTAATACAACATTATTAAAATGTGTAATGACATTTTAATCGAATGATGGCAATTGATAAAATTCATATTCAAAGTATGTCCTGGAACACATCTAAGACAAACTCAACTGTTCGAGAAACACATACATATACATATAGATCTTCAACTATTTGAACATGAAGTAAAATTAGATCACTCACATATACGTCAAGGCAGAAATTATAGTTCAGCTGTGAACAAATCAAAAACAAATTATCTAAACCCATGAATAATGAAAGGTGAACCTGGTAACCCATTGGTCACACCAACTCCATGGATTAACCTATCAGTTCATAGAAATAGCCTGAACACATAAGTGCACAATGTTAAAGCAATGAAACATTGGTTAAGTGCT